>NW_027422176.1:0-252996 GCF_037893015.1 Macrotis lagotis | reverse complement strand
AAACAAGGCTAAGGCACGAAAACGCACGGACTAGGCAATGCACGGCCAAGGCAAAGAAAGGGTAACGCAAGGCAAGGCACGGTCAGGCGAGGCAAGGCTAATGCACGACAACGCAAGGCTAGGCAATGCACGGCAAGGTAAGGAAAGCATAACGCAAGGCAAGGCACGGTCAGGCGAGGCAAGGCTAATGCACGACAACGCAAGGCTAGGCAGTGCTCGGCAAGGCAAGGAAAGAGTAACGGAAGGAAAGAAAGGCAAGGGAAAGCAAGGGAAGGCAAGGGTAACGGAAGGAACGGCACGGTAAGGGGAAACAAGGCTAAGGCACGACAACGCAGGATTAGGCAATGCACGGCAAGGCAAGGAAAGGGTAACGCAAGGCAAGGCACGGTCAGGCGAGGCAAGGCTAAGGCAGGACAACGCAAGGCTAGGCAATGCACGGAAGGCAAGCAAAGAGTAACGGAAGGCAAGGAAGGCAAGGGAAGGCAAAGGTAAAGGAAGGAACGGCACGGTAAGCGGAAACAAGGCTAAGGCACGACAACGCACGGCTAGGCAGTGCACGGCTAGGCAAGGAAAGGGAAGGAAAGGAAGGCAAGGCAAAGTAAGGCAAGGCACGTGTAACGGAAGAAACGGCACAGCAAAGGGAAACAAGGCTAAGGCAAGACAACGCACGGCTAGGCAATGCACGGCAAGGGAAGGAAAGGGTAACGCAAGGCAAGGCACGGTCAGGCGAGGCAAGGCTAATGCACGACAACGCAAGGCTAGGCAATGCACGGGTAGGCAAGGAAAGAGTAACGGAAGGAAAGGAAGGCAAAGCAATGCAAGGCAAGGCAAGTGTAACAAAAGGCACGGCACGGCAAGGGGAAACAAGGGTAAGGCACGACAACGCAAGGCTAGGCAGTGCACGGCAAGGCAAGGAAAGGGTAACGCAAGGCAAGGCACGGTCAGGCGAGGCAACGCTAATGCACGAAAAAGCACGGCTAGGCAATGCACGGCAAGGCAAGGAAAGGGTAACGCAAGGCAAGGCACGGTCAGGTGAGGCAAGGCTAATGCACGACAACGCAAGGCTAGGCAATGCACGGCAAGGCAAGGAAAGGGTAACGCAAGGCAATGCACGGTCAGGCGAGGCAAGGCTAATGCACGACAACGCAAGGCTAGGCAGTGCTCGGCAAGGCAAGGAAAGAGTAACGGAAGGAAAGAAAGGCAAGGGAAAGCAAGGAAAGGCAAGGGTAACGGAAGGAACGGCACGGTAAGGGGAAACAAGGCTAAGGCACGACAACGCAGGACTAGGCAATGCACGGCAAGGCAAAGAAAGGGTAACGGAAGGAGAGGAAGGCAAGGCAAAGCAAGCCAAGGCAAGTGTAACAAAAGGCAAGGCACGGCAAGGGGAAACAAAGGTAAGGCACGGCAACGCACGGCTAGGCAATGCACGGCCAAGCAAGGAAAGGGTAACGCAAGGCAAGGCACGGTGAGGAAAGGCAAGGCTAAGGCACGACAATGCAGGGCTAGGCAATGCACGGCAAGGGAAGGAAAGCATAACGCAAGGCAACGCACGGTCAGGCGAGGCAAGGCTAATGCACGACAACGCAAGGCTAGGCAGTGCTCGGCAAGGCAAGGAAAGAGTAACGGAAGGAAAGAAAGGCAAGGGAAAGCAAGGGAAGGCAAGGGTAACGGAAGGAACGGCACGGTAAGGGGAAACAAGGCTAAGGCACGACAACGCAGGACTAGGCAATGCACGGCAAGGCAAAGAAAGCGTAACGCAAGGCAAGGCACGGTCAGGCGAGGCAAGGCTAATGCACGACAACGCAAGGCTAGGCAATGCACGGCTAGGCAAGGAAAGAGTAACGGAAGGAGAGGAAGGCAAGGCAAAGCAAGGCAAGGCAAGTGTAACAAAAGGCAAGGCACGGCAATGGGAAACAAGGGTAAGGCACGGCAACGCACGGCTAGGCAATGCACGGCCAAGCAAGGAAAGGGTAACGCAAGGCAAGGCACGGTGAGGAAAGGCAAGGCTAATGCACGACAATGCAGGGCTAGGCAATGCACGGCAAGGCAAGGAAAACATAACGCAAAGCAAGGCACGGTCAGGCGAGGCAAGGCTAATGCACGACAACGCAAGGCTAGGCAGTGCTCGGCAAGGCAAGGAAAGAGTAAGGGAAGGAAAGAAAGGCAAGGGAAAGCAAGGGAAGGCAAGGGTAACGGAAGGAACGGCACGGTAAGGGGAAACAAGGCTAAGGCACGACAACGCAGGATTAGGCAATGCACGGCAAGGCAAGGAAAGGGTAACGCAAGGCAAGGCACGGTCAGGCGAGGCAAGGCTAAGGCAGGACAACGCAAGGCTAGGCAATGCACGGAAGGCAAGCAAAGAGTAACGGAAGGCAAGGAAGGCAAGGGAAGGCAAAGGTAAAGGAAGGAACGGCACGGTAAGCGGAAACAAGGCTAAGGCACGACAACTCAGGACTAGGCAATGCAAGGCAAGGCAAGGAAAGGGTAAGGCAAGGCAAGGCACGGTCAGGCGAGCCAAGGCTAAGGCACGACAACGCAAGTCTAGGCAGTGCACGGCTAGGCAAGGAAAGAGTAACGGAAGGAAAGGAAGGCAAGGCAAAGTAAGGCAAGGCAAGTGTAACGGAAGGAACGTCACAGCAAGGGGAAACAAGGCTAAGGCACGACAACGCACGGCTAGGCAGTGCACGGCTAGGCAAGGAAAGAGTAACGGAAGGAAAGAAAGGCAAGGGAAAGCAAGGGTAGGCAAGGGCAACGGACGGAACGGCACGTTAAGGGGAAACAAGCCTAAGGCACGACAACGCAGGACTAGGCAAAGCACGGCAAGGCAAGGAAAGGGTAACGCAAGGCAAGGCACGGTCAGGCGAGGCAAGGCTAATGCACGACAACGCAAGGCTAGGCAATGCACGGCAAGGTAAGGAAAGCATAACGCAAGGCAAGGCACGGTCAGGCGAGGCAAGGCTAATGCACGACAACGCAAGGCTAGGCAGTGCTCGGCAAGGCAAGGAAAGAGTAACGGAAGGAAAGAAAGGCAAGGGAAAGCAAGGGAAGGCAAGGGTAACGGAAGGAACGGCACGACAACGCAGGACAAGGCTATGCACGGCAAGGCAAGGAAAGGGTAACGCAAGGCAAGGTACGGTGAGGCAAGGGAAGGCTAATGCACGACAACGCAAGGCTAGGCAGTGCACGGCTAGGCAAGGAAAGAGTAACGGAAGGAAAGGAAGGCAAGGCAAAGAAAGGCAAGGCAAGTGTAACGGAAGGAACGTCACAGCAAGGGGAAACAAGGCTAAGGCACGACAACGCACGGCTAGGCAGTGCACGGCTAGGCAAGGAAAGAGTAACGGAAGGAAAGAAAGGCAAGGGAAAGCAAGGGTAGGCAAGGGCAACGGACGGAACGGCACGTTAAGGGGAAACAAGCCTAAGGCACGACAACGCAGGACTAGGCAAAGCACGGCAAGGCAAGGAAAGGGTAACGCAAGGCAAGGCACGGTCAGGCGAGGCAAGGCTAATGCACGACAACGCAAGGCTAGGCAATGCACGGCAAGGTAAGGAAAGCATAACGCAAGGCAAGGCACGGTCAGGCGAGGCAAGGCTAATGCACGACAACGCAAGGCTAGGCAGTGCTCGGCAAGGCAAGGAAAGAGTAACGGAAGGAAAGAAAGGCAAGGGAAAGCAAGGGAAGGCAAGGGTAACGGAAGGAACGGCACGGTAAGGGGAAACAAGGCTAAGGCACGACAACGCAGGATTAGGCCATGCACGGCAAGGCAAGGAAAGGGTAACGCAAGGCAAGGCACGGTCAGGCGAGGCAAGGCTAAGGCAGGACAACGCAAGGCTAGGCAATGCACGGAAGGCAAGCAAAGAGTAACGGAAGGCAAGGAAGGCAAGGGAAGGCAAAGGTAAAGGAAGGAACGGCACGGTAAGCGGAAACAAGGCTAAGGCACGACAACTCAGGACTAGGCAATGCAAGGCAAGGCAAGGAAAGGGTAACGCAAGGCAAGGCACGGTCAGGCGAGGCAAGGCTAATGCACGACAACGCAAGGCTAGGCAATGCACGGCTAGGCAAGGAAAGAGTAACGGAAGGAAAGGAAGGCAAGGCAAAGAAAGGCAAGGCAAGTGTAACGGAAGGAACGGCACAGCAAGGGGAAACAAGGCTAAGGCACGACAACGCACGGCTAGGCAGTGCACGGCTAGGCAAGGAAAGAGTAACGGAAGGAAAGAAAGGCAAGGGAAAGCAAGGGAAGGCAAGGCTAACGGAAGGAACGGCACGGTACGGGGAAACAAGGCTAAGGCACGACAACGCAGGACTAGGCAATGCACGGCAAGGCAAAGAAAGGGTAACGCAAGGCAAGGCACGGTCAGGCGACGCAAGGCTAAGGCACGACAACGCAAGGCTAGGCAATGCACGGAAGGTAAGTAAAGAGTAACGGAAGGCAAGGAAGGCAAGGGAAAGCAAGGGTAGGCAAGGGCAACGGACGGAACGGCACGTTAAGGGGAAACAAGCCTAAGGCACGACAACGCAGGACTAGGCAATGCACGGGAAGGCAAGGAAAGGGTAACGCAAGGCAATGCACGGTCAGGCGAGGCAAGGCTAATGCACGACAACGCAAGGCTAGGCAGTGCTCGGCAAGGCAAGGAAAGAGTAACGGAAGGCAAGAAAGGCAAGGGAAAGCAAGGGAAGGCAAGGGTAACGGAAGGAACGGCACGGTAAGGGGAAACAAGGGTAAGGCACGGCAACGCACGGCTAGGCAATGCACGGCCAAGCAAGGAAAGGGTAACGCAAGGCAAGGCACGGTGAGGAAAGGCAAGGCTAATGCACGACAATGCAGGGCTAGGCAATGCACGGCAAGGCAAGGAAAGCATAACGCAAGGCAAGGCACGGTCAGGCGAGGCAAGGCTAATGCACGACAACGCAAGGCTAGGCAGTGCTCGGCAAGGCAAAGAAAGAGTAACGGAAGGAAAGAAAGGCAAGGGAAAGCAAGGGAAGGCAAGGGTAACGGAAGGAACGGCACGGTAAGGGGAAACAAGGCTAAGGCACGACAATGCAGGACTAGGCAATGCACGGCAAGGCAAAGAAAGGGTAACGCAAGGCAAGGCACGGTCAGGCGAGGCAAGGCTAATGCACGACAACGCAAGGCTAGGCAATGCACGGCTAGGCAAGGAAAGAGTAACGGAAGGAGAGGAAGGCAAGGCAAAGCAAGGCAAGGCAAGTGTAACAAAAGGCAAGGCACGGCAAGGGGAAACAAGGGTAAGGCACGGCAACGCACGGCTAGGCAATGCACGGCCAAGCAAGGAAAGGGTAACGCAAGGCAAGGCACGGTCAGGCGAGCCAAGGCTAAGGCACGACAACGCAAGGCTAGGCAGTGCACGGCTAGGCAAGGAAAGAGTAACGGAAGGAAAGGAAGGCAAGGCAAAGTAAGGCAAGGCAAGTGTAACGGAAGAAACGGCACAGCAAGGGGAAACAAGGCTAAGGCAAGACAACGCACGGCTAGGCAATGCACGGCAAGGGAAGGAAAGGGTAACGCAAGGCAAGGCACGGTCAGGCGAGGCAAGGCTAATGCACGACAACGCAAGGCTAGGCAATGCACGGCTAGGCAAGGAAAGAGTAACGGAAGGAAAGGAAGGCAAGGGAAAGCAAGGCAAGGCAAGTGCAACGGAAGGAACGGCACGGTAAGGGGAAACAAGGCTAAGGCACGACAACGCAAGGCTAGGCAGTGCACGGCAAGGCAAGGAAAGGGTAACGCAAGGCAAGGTACGGTGAGGCAAGGGAAGGCTAATGCACGACAACGCAAGGCTAGGCAGTGCACGGCTAGGCAAGGAAAGAGTAACGGAAGGAAAGGAAGGCAAGGCAAAGAAAGGCAAGGCAAGTGTAACGGAAGGAACGGCACAGCAAGGGGAAACAAGGCTAAGGCACGACAACGCACGGCTAGGCAGTGCACGGCTAGGCAAGGAAAGAGTAACGGAAGGAAAGAAAGGCAAGGGAAAGCAAGGGAAGGCAAGGCTAACGGAAGGAACGGCACGGTAAGGGGAAACAAGGCTAAGGCACGACAACGCAGGACTAGGCAATGCACGGCAAGGCAAGGAAAGGGTAACGCAAGGCAAGGCACGGTCAGGCGACGCAAGGCTAAGGCACGACAACGCAAGGCTAGGCAATGCACGGAAGGTAAGTAAAGAGTAATGGAAGGCAAGGAAGGCAAGGGAAAGCAAGGGTAGGCAAGGGCAACGGACGGAACGGCACGTTAAGGGGAAACAAGCCTAAGGCACGACAACGCAGGACGAGGCAATGCACGGCAAGGCAAGGAAAGGGTAACGCATGGCAAGGCACGGTGAGGCGAGGCAAGGCTAAGGCACGACAACGCAAGTCTAGGCAGTGCACGGCTAGGCAAGGAAAGAGTAACGGAAGGAGAGGAAAGCAAGGCAAAGCAAGGCAAGGCAAGTGTAACAAAAGGCAAGCCACGGCAAGGGGAAACAAGGGTAAGGCACGGCAACGCACGGCTAGGCAATGCATGGCAAGGCAAGGAAAGGGTAACGCAAAGCAAGGCACGGTGAGGCAAGGGAAGGCTAATGCACGACAACGCTCGGCTAGGCAATGCACGGCAAGGCAAGGAAAGGGTAACGCAAGGCAAGGCACTTTCAGGCGAGCCAAGGCTAAGGCATGACAAAGCAAGTCTAGGCAGTGCACGGCTAGGCAAGGAAAGAGTAACGGAAGGAAAGGAAGGCAAGGCAAAGTAAGGCAAGGCAAGTGTAACGGAAGAAACGGCACAGCAAGGGGAAACAAGGCTAAGGCAAGACAACGCACGACTAGGCAATGCACGGCAAGGGAAGGAAAGGGTAACGCAAGGCAAGGCACGGTCAGGCGAGGCAAGGCTAATGCAAGACAACGCAAGGCTAGGCAATGCACGGCTAGGCAAGGAAAGAGTAACGGAAGGAAAGGAAGGCAAAGCAAAGCAAGGCAAGGCAAGTGTAACAAAAGGCACGGCACGGCAAGGGGAAACAAGGGTAAGGCACGACAACGCAAGGCTAGGAAGTGCACGGCAAGGCAAGGAAAGGGTAACGCAAGGCAAGGTACGGTGAGGCAAGGGAGGGCTAATGCACGACAACGCAAGGCTAGGCAGTGCACAGCTAGGCAAGGAAAGAGTAACGGAAGGAAAGGAAGGCAAGGCAAATAAAGGCAAGGCAAGTGTAACGGCACAGCAAGGGGAAACAAGGGGAAACAAGGCTAAGGCACGACAACGCACGGCTAGGCAGTGCACGGCTAGGCAAGGAAAGAGTAACGGAAGGAAAGAAAGGCAAGGGAAAGCAAGGGAAGGCAAGGCTAACGGAAGGAACGGCACGGTACGGGGAAACAAGGCTAAGGCACGACAACGCAGGACTAGGCAATGCACGGCAAGGCAAAGAAAGGGTAACGCAAGGCAAGGCACGGTCAGGCGACGGAAGGCTAAAGCACGACAACGCAAGGCTAGGCAATGCACGGCAAGGCAAGGAAAGGGTAACGCAAGGCCATGCACGGTCAGGCGAGGCAAGGCTAATGCACGACAACGCAAGGCTAGGCAGTGCTCGGCAAGGCAAGGAAAGAGTAACGGAAGGAAAGAAAGGCAAGGGAAAGCAAGGGAAGGCAAGGGTAACGGAAGGAACGGCACGGTAAGGGGAAACAAGGCTAAGGCACGACAACACAGGACTAGGCAATGCACGGCAAGGCAAGGAAAGGGTAACGCAAGGCAAGGCACGGTCAGGGGACGCAAGGCTAATGCACGACAACGCAAGGCTAGGCAATGCACGGCTAGGCAAGGAAAGAGTAACGGAAGGAGAGGAAGGCAAGGCAAAGCAAGGCAAGGCAAGTGTAACAAAAGGCAAGGCACGGCAAGGGGAAACAAGGGTAAGGCACGGCAACGCACGTCTAGGCAATGCACGGCCAAGCAAGGAAAGGGTAACGCAAGGCAAGGCAC
Source organism: Macrotis lagotis (assembly GCF_037893015.1). Taxonomy (NCBI): domain Eukaryota; kingdom Metazoa; phylum Chordata; class Mammalia; order Peramelemorphia; family Peramelidae; genus Macrotis; species Macrotis lagotis. Next base: position 245,056 of record NW_027422176.1, on the reverse strand, counting down.
GGTGAGGAAAGGCAAGGCTAATGCACGACAATGCAGGGCTAGGCAATGCACGGCAAGGCAAGGAAAGCATAACGCAAGGCAAGGCACGGTCAGGCGAGGCAAGGCTAATGCACGACAACGCAAGGCTAGGCAGTGCTCGGCAAGGCAAGGAAAGAGTAACGGAAGGAAAGAAAGGCAAGGGAAAGCAAGGGAAGGCAAGGGTAACGGAAGGAACGGCACGGTAAGGGGAAACAAGGCTAAGGCACGACAACGCAGGACTAGGCAATGCACGGCAAGGCAAAGAAAGGGTAACGCAAGGCAAGGCACGGTCAGGCGAGGCAAGGCTAATGCACGACAACGCAAGTCTAGGCAATGCACGGCTAGGCAAGGAAAGAGTAACGGAAGGAGAGGAAGGCAAGGCAAAGCAAGGCAAGGCAAGGCAAGTGTAACAAAAGGCAAGGCACGGCAAGGGGAAACAAGGGTAAGGCACGGCAACGCACGGCTAGACAATGCACGGCCAAGCAAGGAAAGGGTAACGCAAGGCAAGGTACGGTCAGGCGAGCCAAGGCTAAGGCACGACAACGCAAGTCTAGGCAGTGCACGGCTAGGCAAGGAAAGAGTAACGGAGGGAAAGGAAGGCAAGGCAAAGTAAGGCAAGGCAAGTGTAACGGAAGAAACGGCACAGCAAGGGGAAACAAGGCTAAGGCAAGACAACGCACGGCTAGGCAATGAACGGCAAGGGAAGGAAAGGGTAACGCAAGGCAAGGCACGGTCAGGCGAGGCAAGGCTAATGCACGACAACGCAAGGCTAGGCAATGCACGGCTAGGCAAGGAAAGAGTAACGGAAGGAAAGGAAGGCAAAGCAAAGCAAGGCAAGGCAAGTGCAACAAAAGGCACGGCACGGCAAGGGGAAACAAGGGTAAGGCACGACAACGCAAGGCTAGGCAGTGCACGGCAAGGCAAGGAAAGGGTAACGCAAGGCAAGGTACGGTGAGTCAAGGGAAGGCTAATGCACGACAACGCAAGGCCAGGCAGTGCACGGCTAGGCAAGGAAAGAGTAACGGAAGGAAAGGAAGGCAAGGCAAAGAAAGGCAAGGCAAGTGTAACGGAAGGAACGGCACAGCAAGGGGAAACAAGGCTAAGGCACGACAACGCACGGCTAGGCAGTGCACGGCTAGGCAAGGAAAGAGTAACGGAAGGAAAGAAAGGCAAGGGAAAGCAAGGGAAGGCAAGGCTAACGGAAGGAACGGCACGGTACGGGGAAACAAGGCTAAGGCACGAAAACGCAGGACTAGGCAATGCACGGCAAGGCAAAGAAAGGGTAAAGCAAGGCAAGGCACGGTCAGGCGACGCAAGGCTAAGGCACGACAACGCAAGGCTAGGCAATGTACGGAAGGTAAGTAAAGAGTAACGGAAGGCAAGAAGGCAAGGGAAAGCAAGGGTAGGCAAGGGCAACGGACGGAACGGCACGTTAAGGGGAAACAAGCCTAAGGCACGACAACGCAGGACTAGGCAATGCACGGCAAGGCAAGGAAAGGGTAACTCAAGGCAAGGCACGGTCAGGCGAGGCAACGCTAATGCACGAAAAAGCACGGCTAGGCAATGCACGGCAAGGCAAGGAAAGGGTAACGCAAGGCAAGGCACGGTCAGGCGAGGCAAGGCTAATGCACGACAACGCAAGGCTAGGCAATGCACGGCTAGGCAAGGAAAGAGTAACGGAAGGAGAGGAAGGCAAGGCAAAGCAAGCCAAGGCAAGGGTAACAAAAGGCAAGGCACGGCAAGGGGAAACAAGGGTAAGGCACGGCAACGCACGGCTAGGCAATGCACGGCCAAGCAAGTTAAGGGTAACGCAAGGCAAGGCACGGTGAGGAAAGGCAAGGCTAATGCACGACAATGCAGGGCTAGGCAATGCACGGCAAGGCAAGGAAAGCATAACGCAAGGCAAGGCACGGTCAGGCGAGGCAAGGCTAATGCACGACAACGCAAGGCTAGGCAGTGCTCGGCAAGGCAAGGAAAGAGTAACGGAAGGAAAGAAAGGCAAGGGAAAGCAAGGGAATGCAAGGGTAACGGAAGGAACGGCACGGTAAGGGGAAACAAGGCTAAGGCACGACAACGCAGGATTAGGCAATGCACGGCAAGGCAAGGAAAGGGTAACGCAAGGCAAGGCACGGTCAGGCGAGGCAAGGCTAAGGCAGGACAACGCAAGGCTAGGCAATGCACGGAAGGCAAGCAAAGAGTAACGGAAGGCAAGGAAGGCAAGGGAAGGCAAAGGTAAAGGAAGGAACGGCACGGTTAGCGGAAACAAGGCTAAGGCACGACAACTCAGGACTAGGCAATGCAAGGCAAGGCAAGGAAAGGGTAACGCAAGGCAAGGCACGGTCAGGCGAGGCAAGGCTAATGCACGACAACGCAAGGCTAGGCAATGCACGGCTAGGCAAGGAAAGAGTAACGGAAGGAAAGGAAGGCAAGGCAAAGAAAGGCAAGGCAAGTGTAACGGAAGGAACGGCACAGCAAGGGGAAACAAGGCTAAGGCACGACAACGCACGGCTAGGCAGTGCACGGCTAGGCAAGGAAAGAGTAACGGAAGGAAAGAAAGTCAAGGGAAAGCAAGGGAAGGCAAGGCTAACGGAAGGAACGGCACGGTACGGGGAAACAAGGCTAAGGAACGACAACGCAGGACTAGGCAATGCACGGTAAGGCAAAGAAAGGGTAACGCAAGGCAAGGCACGGTCAGGCGACGCAAGTCTAAGGCACGAAAACGCAAGGCTAGGCAATGCACGGAAGGTAAGTAAAGAGTAACGGAAGGCAAGGAAGGCAAGGGAAAGCAAGGGTAGGCAAGGGCAACGGACGGAACGGCACGTTAAGGGGAAACAAGCCTAAGGCACGACAACGCAGGACTAGGCAATGCACGGCAAGGCAAGGAAAGGGTAACGCAAGGCAAGGCACGGTCAGGCGAGGCAACGCTAATGCACGAAAAAGCACGGCTAGGCAATGCACGGCAAGGCAAGGAAAGGGTAACGCAAGGCAAGGCACGGTCAGGCGAGGCAAGGCTAAGGCAGGACAACGCAAGGCTAGGCAATGCACGGAAGGCAAGCAAAGAGTAACGGAAGGCAAGGAAGGCAAGGGAAGGCAAAGGTAAAGGAAGGAACGGCACGGTAAGCGGAAACAAGGCTAAGGCACGTCAACTCAGGACTAGGCAATGCAAGGCAAGGCAAGGAAAGGGTAACGCAAGGCAATGCACGGTCAGGCGAGGCAAGGCTAATGCACGACAACGCAAGGCTAGGCAGTGCTCGGCAAGGCAAGGAAAGAGTAACGGAAGGCAAGAAAGGCAAGGGAAAGCAAGGGAAGGCAAGGGTAACGGAAGGAACGGCACGGTAAGGGGAAACAAGGCTAAGGCACGACAACGCAGGACTAGGCAATGCACGGCAAGGCAAAGAAAGGGTAACGCAAGGCAAGGCACGGTCAGGCGAGGCAAGGCTAATGCACGACAACGCAAGGCTAGGCAATGCACGGCTAGGCAAGGAAAGAGTAACGGAAGGAGAGGAAGGCAAGGCAAAGCAAGGCAAGGCAAGTGTAACAAAAGGCAAGGCACGGCAAGGGGAAACAAGGGTAAGGCACGGCAACGCACGGCTAGGCAATGCACGGCCAAGCAAGGAAAGGGTAACGCAAGGCAAGGCACGGTGAGGAAAGGCAAGGCTAATGCACGACAATGCAGGGCTAGGCAATGCACGGCAAGGCAAGGAAAGCATAACGCAAGGCAAGGCACGGTCAGGCGAGGCAAGGCTAATGCACGACAACGCAAGGCTAGGCAGTGCTCGGCAAGGCAAAGAAAGAGTAACGGAAGGAAAGAAAGGCAAGGGAAAGCAAGGGAAGGCAAGGGTAACGGAAGGAACGGCACGGTAAGGGGAAACAAGGCTAAGGCACGACAACGCAGGACTAGGCAATGCACGGCAAGGCAAAGAAAGGGTAACGCAAGGCAAGGCACGGTCAGGCGAGGCAAGGCTAATGCACGACAACGCAAGGCTAGGCAATGCACGGCTAGGCAAGGAAAGAGTAACGGAAGGAGAGGAAGGCAAGGCAAAGCAAGGCAAGGCAAGTGTAACAAAAGGCAAGGCACGGCAAGGGGAAACAAGGGTAAGGCACGGCAACGCACGGCTAGGCAATGCACGGCCAAGCAAGGAAAGGGTAACGCAAGGCAAGGCACGGTCAGGCGAGCCAAGGCTAAGGCACGACAACGCGAGTCTAGGCAGTGCACGGCTAGGCAAGGAAAGAGTAACGGAAGGAAAGGAAGGCAAGGCAATGTAAGGCAAGGCAAGTGTAACGGAAGAAAAGGCACAGCAAGGGGAAACAAGGCTAAGGCAAGACAACGCACGGCTAGGCAATGCACGGCAAGGGAAGGAAAGGGTAACGCAAGGCAAGGCACGGTCAGGCGAGGCAAGGCTAATGCACGACAACGCAAGGCTAGGCAATGCACGGCTAGGCAAGGAAAGAGTAACGGAAGGAAAGGAAGGCAAAGCAAAGCAAGGCAAGGCAAGTGCAACAAAAGGCACGGCACGGCAAGGGGAAACAAGGGTAAGGCACGACAACGCAAGGCTAGGCAGTGCACGGCAAGGCAAGGAAAGGGTAACGCAAGGCAAGGTACGGTGAGGCAAGGGAAGGCTAATGCACGACAACGCAAGGCTAGGCAGTGCACGGCTAGGCAAGGAAAGAGTAACGGAAGGAAAGGAAGGCAAGGCAAAGAAAGGCAAGGCAAGTGTAACGGAAGGAACGGCACAGCAAGGGGAAACAAGGCTAAGGCACGACAACGCAGGACTAGGCAATGCACGGCAAGGCAAAGAAAGGGTAAAGCAAGGCAAGGCACGGTCAGGCGACGCAAGGCTAAGGCACGACAACGCAAGGCTAGGCAATGCACGGAAGGTAAGTAAAGTGTAACGGAAGGCAAGGAAGGCAAGGGAAAGCAAGGGTAGGCAAGGGCAACGGACGGAACGGCACGTTAAGGGGAAACAAGCCTAAGGCACGACAACGCAGGACTAGGCAATGCACGGCAAGGCAAGGAAAGGGTAACGCAAGGCAAGGCACGGTCAGGCGAGGCAACGCTAATGCACGAAAAAGCACGGCTAGGCAATGCACGGCAAGGCAAGGAAAGGGTAACGCAAGGCAAGGCACGGTCAGGCGAGGCAAGGCTAATGCACGACAACGCAAGGCTAGGCAATGCACGGCAAGGCAAGGAAAGAGTAACGCAAGGCAATGCACGGTCAGGCGAGGCAAGGCTAAGGCACGACAACGCAAGGCTAGGCAATGCACGGCTAGGCAAGGAAAGAGTAACGGAAGGAGAGGAAGGCAAGGCAAAGCAAGGCAAGGCAAGTGTAACAAAAGGCAAGGCACGGCAAGGGGAAACAAGGGTAAGGCACGGCAACGCACGGCTAGGCAATGCACGGCCAAGCAAGGAAAGGGTCACGCAAGGCAAGGCACGGTGAGTAAAGGCAAGGCTAATGCACGACAATGCAGGGCTAGGCAATGCACGGAAAGGCAAGGAAAGCATAACGCAAGGCAAGGCACGGTCAGGCGAGGCAAGGCTAATGCCCGACAACGCAAGGCTAGGCAGTGCTCGGCAAGGCAAGGAAAGAGTAACGGAAGGAAAGAAAGGCAAGGGAAAGCAAGGGAAGGCAAGGGTAACGGAAGGAACGGCACGGTAAGGGGAAACAAGGCTAAGGCACGACAACGCAGGACTAGGCAATGCACGGCAAGGCAAGGAAAGGGTAACGCAAGGCAAGGCACGGTCAGGCGAGGCAAGGCTAAGGCAGGACAACGCAAGGCTAGGCAATGCACGGAAGGCAAGCAAAGAGTAACGGAAGGCAAGGAAGGCAAGGGAAGGCAAAGGTAAAGGAAGGAACGGCACGGTAAGCGGAAACAAGGCTAAGGCACGACAACGCACGGCTAGGCAGTGCACGGCTAGGCAAGGAAAGGGAAGGAAAGGAAGGCAAGGCAAAGTAAGGCAAGGCACGTGTAACGGAAGAAACGGCACAGCAAAGGGAAACAAGGCTAAGGCAAGACAACGCACGGCTAGGCAATGCACGGCAAGGGAAGGAAAGGGTAACGCAAGGCAAGGCACGGTCAGGCGAGGCAAGGCTAATGCACGACAAAGCAAGGCTAGGCAATGCACGGCTAGGCAAGGAAAGAGTAACGGAAGGAAAGGAAGGCAAAGCAATGCAAGGCAAGGCAAGTGTAACAAAAGGCACGGCACGGCAAGGGGAAACAAGGGTAAGGCACGACAACGCAAGGCTAGGCAGTGCACGGGAAGGCAAGGAAAGGGTAACGCAAGGCAAGGCACGGTCAGGCGAGGCAACGCTAATGCACGAAAAAGCACGGCTAGGCAATGCACGGCAAGGCAAGGAAAGGGTAACGCAAGGCAAGGCACGGTCAGGTGAGGCAAGGCTAATGCATGACAACGCAAGGCTAGGCAATGCACGGCAAGGCAAGGAAAGGGTAACGCAAGGCAATGCACGGTCAGGCGAGGCAAGGCTAATGCACGACAACGCAAGGCTAGGCAGTGCTCGGCAAGGCAAGGAAAGAGTAACGGAAGGAAAGAAAGGCAAGGGAAAGCAAGGGAAGGCAAGGGTAACGGAAGGAACGGCACGGTAAGGGGAAACAAGGCTAAGGCACGACAACGCAGGACTAGGCAATGCACGGCAAGGCAAAGAAAGGGTAACGGAAGGAGAGGAAGGCAAGGCAAAGCAAGCCAAGGCAAGTGTAACAAAAGGCAAGGCACGGCAAGGGGAAACAAAGGTAAGGCACGGCAACGCACGGCTAGGCAATGCACGGCCAAGCAAGGAAAGGGTAACGCAAGGCAAGGCACGGTGAGGAAAGGCAAGGCTAAGGCACGACAATGCAGGGCTAGGCAATGCACAGCAAGGGAAGGAAAGCATAACGCAAGGCAAGGCACGGTCAGGCGAGGCAAGGCTAATGCACGACAACGCAAGGCTAGGCAGTGCTCGGCAAGGCAAGGAAAGAGTAAGGGAAGGAAAGAAAGGCAAGGGAAAGCAAGGGAATGCAAGGGTAACGGAAGGAACTGCACGGTAAGGGGAAACAAGGCTAAGGCACGACAACGCAGGATTAGGCAATGCACGGCAAGGCAAGGAAAGGGTAACGCAAGGCAAGGCACGGTCAGGCGAGGCAAGGCTAAGGCAGGACAACGCAAGGCTAGGCAATGCACGGAAGGCAAGCAAAGAGTAACGGAAGGCAAGGAAGGCAAGGGAAGGCAAAGGTAAAGGAAGGAACGGCACGGTAAGCGGAAACAAGGCTAAGGCACGACAACTCAGGACTAGGCAATGCAAGGCAAGGCAAGGAAAGGGTAACGCAAGGCAAGGCACGGTCAGGCGAGGCAAGGCTAATGCACGACAACGCAAGGCTAGGCAATGCACGGCTAGGCAAGGAAAGAGTAAAGGAAGGAAAGGAAGGCAAGGCAAAGAAAGGCAAGGCAAGTGTAACGGAAGGAACGGCACAGCAAGGGGAAACAAGGCTAAGGCACGACAACACACGGCTAGGCAGTGCACGGCTAGGCAAGGAAAGAGTAACGGAAGGAAAGAAAGTCAAGGGAAAGCAAGGGAAGGCAAGGCTAACGGAAGGAACGGCACGGTACGGGGAAACAAGGCTAAGGCACGACAACGCAGGACTAGGCAATGCACGGCAAGGCAAAGAAAGGGTAACGCAAGGCAAGGCACGGTCAGGCGACGCAAGTCTAAGGCACGACAACGCAAGGCTAGGCAATGCACGGAAGGTAAGTAAAGAGTAACGGAAGGCAAGGAAGGCAAGGGAAAGCAAGGGTAGGCAAGGGCAACGGACGGAACGGATGGTTAAGGGGAAACAAGCCTAAGGAACGACAACGCAGGACTAGGCAATGCACGGCAAGGCAAGGAAAGGGTAACGCAAGGCAAGGCACGGTCAGGCGAGGCAACGCTAATGCACGACAACGCAAGGCTAGGCAATGCACGGCAAGGCAAGGAAAGGGTAACGCAAGGCAATGCACGGTCAGGCGAGGCAAGGCTAATGCACGACAACGCAAGGCTAGGCAGTGCTCGGCAAGGAAAGGAAAGAGTAACGGAAGGAAAGAAAGGCAAGGGAAAGCAAGGGAAGGCAAGGGTAACGGAAGGAACGGCACGGTAAGCGGAAACAAGGCTAAGGCACGACAACGCAGGACTAGGCAATGCACGGCAAGGCAAAGAAAGCGTAACGCAAGGCAAGGCACGGTCAGGCGAGGCAAGGCTAATGCACGACAACGCAAGGCTAGGCAATGCACGGCAAGGCAAGGAAAGGGTAACGCAAGGCAATGCACGGTCAGGCGAGGCAAGGCTAATGCACGACAACGCAAGGCTAGGCAATGCACGGAAGGCAAGCAAAGAGTAACGGAAGGCAAGGAAGGCAAGGGAAGGCAAAGGTAAAGGAAGGAACGGCACGGTAAGCGGAAACAAGGCTAAGGCACGAAAACTCAGGACTAGGCAATGCACGGCAAGGGAAGGAAAGGGCAACGCAAGGCAATGCACGGTCAGGCGAGGCAAGGCTAATGCACGACAACGCAAGGCTAGGCAGTGCTCGGCAAGGCAAGGAAAGAGTAACGGAAGGAAAGAAAGGCAAGGGAAAGCAAGGGAAGGAAATGGTAATGGAAGCAACGGCACGGTAAGGGGAAACAAGGCTAAGGCACGACAACGCAGGACGAGGCAATGCACGGCAAGGCAAGGAAAGGGTAACGCAAGGCAAGGCACGGTGAGGCGAGGCAAGGCAAAGGCACGACAACGCAAGTCTAGGCAGTGCACGGCTAGGCAAGGAAAGAGTAACGGAAGGAGAGGAAAGCAAAGCAAGGCACGGGAAGGCAAGTGTAACAAAAGGCAAGCCACGGCAAGGGGAAACAAGGGTAAGGCACGGCAACGCACGGCTAGGCAATGCATGGCAAGGCAAGGAAAGGGTAACGCAAAGCAAGGCACGGTGAGGCAAGGGAAGGCTAATGCACGACAACGCTCGGCTAGGCAATGCACGGCAAGGCAAGGAAAGGGTAACGCAAGGCAAGGCACTGTCAGGCGAGCCAAGGCTAAGGCATGACAAAGCAAGTCTAGGCAGTGCACGGCTAGGCAAGGAAAGAGTAACGGAAGGAAAGGAAGGCAAGGCAAAGTAAGGCAAGGCAAGTGTAACGGAAGAAACGGCACAGCAAGGGGAAACAAGGCTAAGGCAAGACAACGCACGACTAGGCAATGCACGGCAAGGGAAGGAAAGGGTAACGCAAGGCAAGGCACGGTCAGGCGAGGCAAGGCTAATGCAAGACAACGCAAGGCTAGGCAATGCACGGCTAGGCAAGGAAAGAGTAACGGAAGGAAAGGAAGGCAAAGCAAAGCAAGGCAAGGCAAGTGTAACAAAAGGCACGGCACGGCAAGGGGAAACAAGGGTAAGGCACGACAACGCAAGGCTAGGAAGTGCACGGCAAGGCAAGGAAAGGGTAACGCAAGGCAAGGTACGGTGAGGCAAGGGAAGGCTAATGCACGACAACGCAAGGCTAGGCAGTGCACAGCTAGGCAAGGAAAGAGTAACGGAAGGAAAGGAAGGCAAGGCAAATAAAGGCAAGGCAAGTGTAACGGAAGGAACGGCACAGCAAGGGGAAACAAGGCTAAGGCACGACAACGCACGGCTAGGCAGTGCACGGCTAGGCAAGGAAAGGGTAACGCAAGGCAATGCACGGTCAGGCGAGGCAAGGCTAATGCACGACAACGCAAGGCTAGGCAGTGCTCGGCAAGGCAAGGAAAGAGTAACGGAAGGAAAGAAAGGCAAGGGAAAGCAAGGGAAGGCAAGGGTAACGGAAGGAACGGCACGGTAAGGGGAAACAAGGCTAAGGCACGACAACGCAGGACTAGGCAATGCACGGCAAGGCAAGGAAAGGGTAACGCAAGGCAAGGCATGGTCAGGGGACGCAAGGCTAATGCACGACAACGCAAGGCTAGGCAATGCACGGCTAGGCAAGGAAAGAGTAACGGAAGGAGAGGAAGGCAAGGCAAAGCAAGGAAGGCAAGTGTAACAAAAGGCAAGGCACGGCAAGGGGAAACAAGGCTAAGGCACGGCAACGCACGGCTAGGCAATGCACCGCCAAGCAAGGAAAGGGTAACGCAAGGCAAGGCACGGTGAGGAAAGGCAAGGCTAATGCACGACAATGCAGGGCTAGGCAATGCACGGCAAGGCAAGGAAAGCATAACGCAAGGCAAGGCACGGTCAGGCGAGGCAAGGCTAATGCACGACAACGCAAGGCTAGGCAGTGCTCGGCAAGGCAAGGAAAGAGTAACGGAAGGAAAGAAAGGCAAGGGAAAGCAAGGGAAGGCAAGGGTAACTGAAGGAACGGCACGGTAAGGGGAAACAAGGCTAAGGCAAGACAACGCACGGCTAGGCAAGGAAAGGGTAACGCAAGGCAAGGCACGGTCAGGCGAGGCAAGGCTAATGCACGACAACGCAAGGCTAGGCAATGCACGGCTAGGCAAGGAAAGAGTAACGGAAGGAAAGGAAGGCAAAGCAATGCAAGGCAAGGCAAGTGTAACAAAAGGCACGGCACGGCAAGGGGAAACAAGGGTAAGGCACGACAACGCAAGGCTATGCAGTGCACGGCAAGGCAAGGAAAGGGTAACGCAAGGCAAGGTACGGTGAGGCAAGGTAAGGCTAAGGCACGACAACGCAAGGCTAGGCAGTGCACAGCTAGGCAAGGAAAGAGTAACGGAAGGAAAGAAAGGCAAGGGAAAGCAAGGGAAGGCAAGGCTAACGGAAGGAACGGCACGGTACGGGGAAACAAGGCTAAGGCACGACAACGCAGGACTAGGCAATGCACGGCAAGGCAAAGAAAGGGTAACGCAAGGCAAGGCACCGTCAGGCGACGCAAGGCTAAGGCACGACAACGCAAGGCTAGGCAATGCACGGAAGGTAAGTAAAGAGTAACGGAAGGCAAGGAAGGCAAGGGAAAGCAAGGGTAGGCAAGGGCAACGGACGGAACGGCACGTTAAGGGGAAACAAGCCTAAGGCACGACAAAGCAGGACTAGGCAATGCACGGCAAGGCAAGGAAAGGGTAACGCAAGGCAAGGCACGGTCAGGCGAGGCAACGCTAATGCACGAAAAAGCACGGCTAGGCAATGCACGGCAAGGCAAGGAAAGGGTAACGCAAGGCAAGGCCGGTCAGGCGAGGCAAGGCTAATGCACGACAACGCAAGGCTAGGCAGTGCTCGGCAAGGCAAGGAAAGTGTAACGGAAGGAAAGAAAGGCAAGGGAAAGCAAGGGAAGGCAAGGGTAACGGAAGGAACGGCACGGTAAGGGGAAACAAGGCTAAGGCACGACAACGCAGGACTAGGCAATGCACGGGAAGGCAAAGAAAGGGTAACGCAAGGCAAGGCACGGTCAGGCGAGGGAAGGCTAATGCACGACAACGCAAGGCTAGGCAATGCACGGCTAGGCAAGGAAAGAGTAACGGAAGGAGAGGAAGGCAAGGCAAAGCAAGCCAAGGCAAGTGTAACAAAAGGCAAGGCACGGCAAGGGGAAACAAGGGTAAGGCACGGCAACGCACGGCTAGGCAATGCACGGCCAAGCAAGGAAAGGGTAACGCAAGGCAAGGCACGGTGAGGAAAGGCAAGGCTAATGCACGACAATGCAGGGCTAGGCAATGCACGGCAAGGCAAGGAAAGCATAACGCAAGGCAAGGCACGGTCAGGCGAGGCAAGGCTAATGCACGACAACGCAAGGCTAGGCAGTGCTCGGCAAGGCAAGGAAAGAGTAACGGAAGGAAAGAAAGGCAACGGAAAGCAAGGGAAGGGAAGGGTAACGGAAGGAACGGCACGGTAAGTGGAAACAAGGCTAAGGCACGACAACGCAGGATTAGGCAATGCACGGCAAGGCAAGGAAAGGGTAACGCAAGGCAAGGCACGGTCAGGCGAGGCAACGCTAAGGCAGGACAACGCAAGGCTAGGCAATGCACGGAAGGCAAGCAAAGAGTAACGGAAGGCAAGGAGGCAAGGGAAGGCAAAGGTAAAGGAAGGAACGGCACGGTAAGCGGAAACAAGGCTAAGGCACGACAACTCAGGACTAGGCAATGCACGGCAAGGCAAGGAAAGGGTAACGCAAGGCAAGGCACGGTCAGGCGAGGCAAGGCTAATGCACGACAACGCAAGGCTAGGCAATGCACGGCTAGGCAAGGAAAGAGTAACGGAATGCAAGGAAGTCAAGGCAAAGAAAGGCAAGGCAAGTGTAACGGAAGGAACGGCACAGCAAGGGGAAACAAGGCTAAGGCACGACAACGCACGGCTAGGCAGTGCACGGCTAGGCAAGGAAAGAGTAACGGAAGGAAAGAAAGGCAAGGGAAAGCAAGGGAAGGCAAGGCTAACGGAAGGAACGGCACGGTACGGGGAAACAAGGCTAAGGCACGACAACGCAGGACTAGGCAATGCACGGCAAGGCAAAGAAAGGGTAACGCAAGGCAAGGCACAGTCAGGCGACGCAAGGCTAAGGCACGACAACGCAAGGCTAGGCAATGCACGGAAGGTAAGTAAAGAGTAACGGAAGGCAAGGAAGGCAAGGGAAAGCAAGGGTAGGCAAGGGCAACGGACGGAACGGCACGTTAAGGGGAAACAAGCCTAAGGCACGACAACGCAGGACTAGGCAATGCACGGCAAGGCAAGGAAAGGGTAACGCAAGGCAAGGCACGGTCAGGCGAGGCAACGCTAATGCACGAAAAAGCACGGCTAGGCAATGCACGGAAGGCAAGCAAAGAGTAACGGAAGGCAAGGAAGGCAAGGGAAGGCAAAGGTAAAGGAAGGAACGGCACGGTAAGCGGAAACAAGGCTAAGGCACGAAAACTCAGGACTAGGCAATGCACGGCAAGGGAAGGAAAGGGTAACGCAAGGCAATGCACGGTCAGGCGAGGCAAGGCTAATGCACGACAACGCAAGGCTAGGCAGTGCTCGGCAAGGCAAGGAAAGAGTAACGGAAGGAAAGAAAGGCAAGGGAAAGCAAGGGAAGGAAATGGTAACGGAAGCAACGGCACGGTAAGGGGAAACAAGGCTAAGGCACGACAACGCAGGACGAGGCAATGCACGGCAAGGCAAGGAAAGGGTAACGCAAGGCAAGGCACGGTGAGGCGAGGCAAGGCAAAGGCACGACAACGCAAGTCTAGGCAGTGCACGGCTAGGCAAGGAAAGAGTAACGGAAGGAGAGGAAAGCAAGGCAAAGCAAGGCAAGGCAAGTGTAACAAAAGGCAAGCCACGGCAAGGGGAAACAAGGGTAAGGCACGGCAACGCACGGCTAGGCAATGCATGGCAAGGCAAGGAAAGGGTAACCCAAAGCAAGGCACGGTGACGCAAGGGAAGGCTAATGCACGACAACGCTCGGCTAGGCAATGCACGGCAAGGCAAGGAAAGGGTAACGCAAGGCAAGGCACTGTCAGGCGAGCCAAGGCTAAGGCATGACAAAGCAAGTCTAGGCAGTGCACGGCTAGGCAAGGAAAGAGTAACGGAAGGAAAGGAAGGCAAGGCAAAGTAAGGCAAGGCAAGTGTAACGGAAGAAACGGCACAGCAAGGGGAAACAAGGCTAAGGCAAGACAACGCACGACTAGGCAATGCACGGCAAGGGAAGGAAAGGGTAACGCAAGGCAAGGCACGGTCAGGCGAGGCAAGGCTAATGCAAGACAACGCAAGGCTAGGCAATGCACGGCTAGGCAAGGAAAGAGTAACGGAAGGAAAGGAAGGCAAAGCAAAGCAAGGCAAGGCAAGTGTAACAAAAGGCACGGCACGGCAAGGGGAAACAAGGGTAAGGCACGACAACGCAAGGCTAGGAAGTGCACGGCAAGGCAAGGAAAGGGTAACGCAAGGCAAGATACGGTGAGGCAAGGGAAGGCTAATGCACGACAACGCAAGGCTAGGCAGTGCACAGCTAGGCAAGGAAAGAGTAACGGAAGGAAAGGAAGGCAAGGCAAATAAAGGCAAGGCAAGTGTAACGGAAGGAACGGCACAGCAAGGGGAAACAAGGCAAAGGCACGACAACGCACGGCTAGGCAGTGCACGGCTAGGCAAGGAAAGAGTAACGGAAGGAAAGAAAGGCAAGGGAAAGCAAGGGAAGGCAAGGCTAACGGAAGGAACGGCACGGTACGGGGAAACAAGGCTAAGGCACGACAACGCAGGACTAGGCAATGCACGGCAAGGCAAAGAAAGGGTAACGCAAGGCAAGAAAGGGTAACGCAAGGCAAGGCACGGTCAGGCGACGCAAGGCTAAGGCACGACAACGCAAGGCTAGGCAATGCACGGCAAGGCAAGGAAAGGGTAACGCAAGGCCATGCACGGTCAGGCGAGGCAAGGCTAATGCACGACAACGCAAGGCTAGGCAGTGCTCGGCAAGGCAAGGAAAGAGTAACGGAAGGAAAGAAAGGCAAGGGAAAGCAAGGGAAGGCAAGGGTAACGGAAGGAACGGCACGGTAAGGGGAAACAAGGCTAAGGCACGACAACGCAGGACTAGGCAATGCACGGCAAGGCAAGGAAAGGGTAACGCAAGGCAAGGCACGGTCAGGGGACGCAAGGCTAATGCACGACAACGCAAGGCTAGGCAATGCACGGCTAGGCAAGGAAAGAGTAACGGAAGGAGAGGAAGGCAAGGCAAAGCAAGGAAGGCAAGTGTAACAAAAGGCAAGGCACGGCAAGGGGAAACAAGGCTAAGGCACGGCAACGCACGGCTAGGCAATGCACCGCCAAGCAAGGAAAGGGTAACGCAAGGCAAGGCACGGTGAGGAAAGGCAAGGCTAATGCACGACAATGCAGGGCTAGGCAATGCACGGCAAGGCAAGGAAAGCATAACGCAAGGCAAGGCACGGTCAGGCGAGGCAAGGCTAATGCACGACAACGCAAGGCTAGGCAATGCACGGCTAGGCAAGGAAAGAGTAACGGAAGGAAAGGAAGGCAAAGCAATGCAAGGCAAGGCAAGTGTAACAAAAGGCACGGCACGGCAAGGGGAAACAAGGGTAAGGCACGACAACGCAAGGCTATGCAGTGCACGGCAAGGCAAGGAAAGGGTAACGCAAGGCAAGGTACGGTGAGGCAAGGGAAGGCTAAGGCACGACAACGCAAGGCTAGGCAGTGCACAGCTAGGCAAGGAAAGAGTAACGGAAGGAAAGAAAGGCAAGGGAAAGCAAGGGAAGGCAAGGCTAACGGAAGGAACGGCACGGTACGGGGAAACAAGGCTAAGGCACGACAACGCAGGACTAGGCAATGCACGGCAAGGCAAAGAAAGGGTAACGCAAGGCAAGGCACCGTCAGGCGACGCAAGGCTAAGGCACGACAACGCAAGGCTAGGCAATGCACGGAAGGTAAGTAAAGAGTAACGGAAGGCAAGGAAGGCAAGGGAAAGCAAGGGTAGGCAAGGGCAACGGACGGAACGGCACGTTAAGGGGAAACAAGCCTAAGGCACGACAAAGCAGGACTAGGCAATGCACGGCAAGGCAAGGAAAGGGTAACGCAAGGCAAGGCACGGTCAGGCGAGGCAACGCTAATGCACGAAAAAGCACGGCTAGGCAATGCACGGCAAGGCAAGCAAAGGGTAACGCAAGGCAAGGCCGGTCAGGCGAGGCAAGGCTAATGCACGACAACGCAAGGCTAGGCAATGCACGGAAGGTAAGTAAAGAGTAACGGAAGGCAAGGAAGGCAAGGGAAAGCAAGGGTAGGCAAGGGCAACGGACGGAACGGCACGTTAAGGGGAAACAAGCCTAAGGCACGACAACGCAGGACTAGGCAATGCATGGCAAGGCAAGGAAAGGGTAACGCAAGGCAAGGCACGGTCAGGCGAGGCAACGCTAATGCACGAAAAAGCACGGCTAGGCAATGCACGGCAAGGCAAGGAAAGGGTAACGCAAGGCAAGGCACGGTCAGGCGAGGCAAGGCTAAGGCACGACAACGCAAGGCTAGGCAGTGCTCGGCAAGGCAAGGAAAGAGTAACGGAAGGAAAGAAAGGCAAGGGAAAGCAAGGGAAGGCAAGGGTAACGGAAGGAACGGCACGGTAAGGGGAAACAAGGCTAAGGCACGACAACGCAGGACTAGGCAATGCACGGCAAGGCAAAGAAAGCGTAACGCAAGGCAAGGCACGTTCAGGCGAGGCAAGGCTAATGCACGAAAACGCAAGGCTAGGCAATGCACGGCTAGGCAAGGAAAGAGTAACGGAAGGAGAGGAAGGCAAGGCAAAGCAAGGGAAGGCAAGTGTAACAAAAGGCAAGGCACAGCAAGGGGAAACAAGGGTAAGGAACGGCAACGCACGGCTAGGCAATGCACGGCCAAGCAAGGAAAGGGTAACGCAAGGCAAGGCACGGTGAGGAAAGGCAAGGCTAATGCACGACAATGCAGGGCTAGGCAATGCACGTCAAGGTAAGGAAAGCATAACGCAAGGCAAGGCACGGTCAGGCGAGGCAAGGCTAATGCACGACAACGCAAGGCTAGGCAGTGCTCGGCAAGGCAAGGAAAGAGTAACGGAAGGAAAGAAAGGCAAGGGAAAGCAAGGGAAGGCAAGGGTAACGGAAGGAACGGCACGGTAAGGGGAAACAAGGCTAAGGCACGACAACGCAGGATTAGGCTATGCACGGCAAGGCAAGGAAAGGGTAACGCAAGGCAAGGCACGGTCAGGCGAGGCAAGGCTAAGGCAGGACTGCGCAAGGCTAGGCAATGCACGGAAGGCAAGCAAAGAGTAACGGAAGGCAAGGAAGGCAAGGGAAGGCAAAGGTAAAGGAAGGAACGGCACGGTAAGCGGAAACAAGGCTAAGGCACGACAACTCTGGACTAGGCAATGCAAGGCAAGGCAAGGAAAGGGTAACGCAAGGCAAGGCACGGTCAGGCGAGGCAAGGCTAATGCACGACAACGCAAGGCTAGGCAATGCACGGCTAGGCAAGGAAAGAGTAACGGAAGGAAAGGAAGGCAAGGCAAAGAAAGGCAAGGCAAGTGAAACGGAAGGAACTGCACAGCAAGGGGAAACAAGGCTAAGGCACGACAACGCACGGCTAGGCAATGCACGGCTAGGCAAGGAAAGAGTAACGGAAGGAGAGGAAGGCAAGGCAAAGCAAGGCAAGGCAAGTGTAACAAAAGGCAAGGCACGGCAAGGGGAAACAAGGGTAAGGCACGGCAACGCACGGCTAGGCAATGCACGGCCAAGCAAGGAAAGGGTAACGCAAGGCAAGGCACGGTCAGGCGAGCCAAGGCTAAGGCACGACAACGCAAGGCTAGGCAGTGCACGGCTAGGCAAGGAAAGAGTAACGGAAGGAAAGGAAGGCAAGGCAAAGTAAGGCAAGGCAAGTGTAACGGAAGAAACGGCACAGCAAGGGGAAACAAGGCTAAGGCAAGACAACGCACGGCTAGGCAATGCACGGCAAGGGAAGGAAAGGGTAACGCAAGGCAAGGCACGGTCAGGCGAGGCAACGCTAATGCACGAAAAAGCACGGCTAGGCAATGCACGGCAAGGCAAGGAAAGGGTAACGCAAGGCAAGGCACGGTCAGGCGAGGCAAGGCTAATGCACGACAACGCAAGGCTAGGCAATGCACGGCAAGGCAAGGAAAGAGTAACGCAAGGCAATGCACGGTCAGGCGAGGCAAGGCTAAGGCACGACAACGCAAGGCTAGGCAATGCACGGCTAGGCAAGGAAAGAGTAACGGAAGGAGAGGAAGGCAAGGCAAAGCAAGGCAAGGCAAGTGTAACAAAAGGCAAGGCACGGCAAGGGGAAACAAGGGTAAGGCACGGCAACGCACGGCTAGGCAATGCACGGCCAAGCAAGGAAAGGGTAACGCAAGGCAAGGCACGGTGAGGAAAGGCAAGGCTAATGCACGACAATGCAGGGCTAGGCAATGCACGGCAAGGCAAGGAAAGCATAACGCAAGGCAAGGCACGGTCAGGCGAGGCAAGGCTAATGCCCGACAACGCAAGGCTAGGCAGTGCTCGGCAAGGCAAGGAAAGAGTAACGGAAGGAAAGAAAGGCAAGGGAAAGCAAGGGAAGGCAAGGGTAACGGAAGGAACGGCACGGTAAGGGGAAACAAGGCTAAGGCACGACAACGCAGGACTAGGCAATGCACGGCAAGGCAAGGAAAGGGTAACGCAAGGCAAGGCACGGTCAGGCGAGGCAAGGCTAAGGCAGGACAACGCAAGGCTAGGCAATGCACCGAAGGCAAGCAAAGAGTAACGGAAGGCAAGGAAGGCAAGGGAAGGCAAAGGTAAAGGAAGGAACGGCACGGTAAGCGGAAACAAGGCTAAGGCACGACAACGCACGGCTAGGCAGTGCACGGCTAGGCAAGGAAAGGGAAGGAAAGGAAGGCAAGGCAAAGTAAGGCAAGGCACGTGTAACGGAAGAAACGGCACAGCAAAGGGAAACAAGGCTAAGGCAAGACAACGCACGGCTAGGCAATGCACGGCAAGGGAAGGAAAGGGTAACGCAAGGCAAGGCACGGTCAGGCGAGGCAAGGCTAATGCACGACAACGCAAGGCTAGGCAATGCACGGCTAGGCAAGGAAAGAGTAACGGAAGGAAAGGAAGGCAAAGCAATGCAAGGCAAGGCAAGTGTAACAAAAGGCACGGCACGGCAAGGGGAAACAAGGGTAAGGCACGACAACGCAAGGCTAGGCAGTGCACGGCAAGGCAAGGAAAGGGTAACGCAAGGCAAGGCACGGTCAGGCGAGGCAACGCTAATGCACGAAAAAGCACGGCTAGGCAATGCACGGCAAGGCAAGGAAAGGGTAACGCAAGGCAAGGCACGGTCAGGTGAGGCAAGGCTAATGCACGACAACGCAAGGCTAGGCAATGCACGGCAAGGCAAGGAAAGGGTAACGCAAGGCCATGCACGGTCAGGCGAGGCAAGGCTAATGCACGACAACGCAAGGCTAGGCAGTGCTCGGCAAGGCAAGGAAAGAGTAACGGAAGGAAAGAAAGGCAAGGGAAAGCAAGGGAAGGCAAGGGTAACGGAAGGAACGGCACGGTAAGGGGAAACAAGGCTAAGGCACGACAACGCAGGACTAGGCAATGCACGGCAAGGCAAGGAAAGGGTAACGCAAGGCAAGGCACGGTCAGGGGACGCAAGGCTATTGCACGACAACGCAAGGCTAGGCAATGCACGGCTAGGCAAGGAAAGAGTAACGGAAGGAGAGGAAGGCAAGGCAAAGCAAGGAAGGCAAGTGTAACAAAAGGCAAGGCACGGCAAGGGGAAACAAGGCTAAGGCACGGCAACGCACGGCTAGGCAATGCACCGCCAAGCAAGGAAAGGGTAACGCAAGGCAAGGCACGGTGAGGAAAGGCAAGGCTAATGCACGACAATGCAGGGCTAGGCAATGCACGGCAAGGCAAGGAAAGCATAACGCAAGGCAAGGCACGGTCAGGCGAGGCAAGGCTAATGCACGACAACGCAAGGCTAGGCAATGCACGGCTAGGCAAGGAAAGAGTAACGGAAGGAAAGGAAGGCAAAGCAATGCAAGGCAAGGCAAGTGTAACAAAAGGCACGGCACGGCAAGGGGAAACAAGGGTAAGGCACGACAACGCAAGGCTATGCAGTGCACGGCAAGGCAAGGAAAGGGTAACGCAAGGCAAGGTACGGTGAGGCAAGGGAAGGCTAAGGCACGACAACGCAAGGCTAGGCAGTGCACAGCTAGGCAAGGAAAGAGTAACGGAAGGAAAGAAAGGCAAGGGAAAGCAAGGGAAGGCAAGGCTAACGGAAGGAACGGCACGGTACGGGGAAACAAGGCTAAGGCACGACAACGCAGGACTAGGCAATGCACGGCAAGGCAAAGAAAGGGTAACGCAAGGCAAGGCACGGTCAGGCGACGCAAGGCTAAGGCACGACAACGCAAGGCTAGGCAATGCACGGAAGGTAAGTAAAGAGTAACGGAAGGCAAGGAAGGCAAGGGAAAGCAAGGGTAGGCAAGGGCAACGGACGGAACGGCACGTTAAGGGGAAACAAGCCTAAGGCACGACAACGCAGGACTAGGCAATGCACGGCAAGGCAAGGAAAGGGTAACGCAAGGCAAGGCACGGTCAGGCGAGGCAACGCTAATGCACGAAAAAGCACGGCTAGGCAATGCACGGCAAGGCAAGCAAAGGGTAACGCAAGGCAAGGCCGGTCAGGCGAGGAAAGGCTAATGCACGACAACGCAAGGCTAGGCAATGCACGGCAAGGCAAGGAAAGGGTAACGCAAGGCAATGCACGGTCAGGCGAGGCAAGGCTAATGCACGACAACGCAAGGCTAGGCAGTGCTCGGCAAGGCAAGGAAAGAGTAACGGAAGGAAAGAAAGGCAAGGGAAAGCAAGGGAAGGCAAGGGTAACGGAAGGAACGGCACGGTAAGGGGAAACAAGGCTAAGGCACGACAACGCAGGACTAGGCAATGCACGGGAAGGCAAAGAAAGGGTAACGCAAGGCAAGCACGGTCAGGCGAGGCAAGCAAGGCAAGGCACGGTCAGGCGAGGCAAGGCTAAGGTAGGACAACGCAAGGCTAGGCAATGCACGGAAGGCAAGCAAAGAGTAACGGAAGGCAAGGAAGGCAAGGGAAGGCAAAGGTAAAGGAAGGAACGGCACGGTAAGCGGAAACAAGGCTAAGGCACGACAACTCAGGACTAGGCAATGCACGGCAAGGCAAGGAAAGGGTAACGCAAGGCAAGGCACGGTCAGGCGAGGCAAGGCTAATGCACGACAACGCAAGGCTAGGCAATGCACGGCTAGGCAAGGAAAGAGTAACGGAAGGAAAGGAAGGCAAAGCAAAGCAAGGCAAGGCAAGTGTAACAAAAGGCACGGCACGGCAAGGGGAAACAAGGGTAAGGCACGACAACGCAAGGCTAGGCAGTGCACGGCAAGGCAAGGAAAGGGTAACGCAAGGCAAGGTACGGTGAGGCAAGGGAAGGCTAATGCACGACAACGCAAGGCTAGGCAGTGCACGGCTAGGCAAGGAAAGAGTAACGGAAGGAAAGGAAGGCAAGGCAAAGAAAGGCAAGGCAAGTGTAACGGAAGGAACGGCACAGCAAGGGGAAACAAGGCTAAGGCACGACAACGCACGGCTAGGCAGTGCACGGCTAGGCAAGGAAAGAGTAACGGAAGGAAAGAAAGGCAAGGGAAAGCAAGGGAAGGCAAGGCTAACGGAAGGAACGGCACGGTACGGGGAAACAAGGCTAAGGCACGACAACGCAGGACTAGGCAATGCACGGCAAGGCAAAGAAAGGGTAACGCAAGGCAAGGCACGGTCAGGCGACGCAAGGCTAAGGCACGACAACGCAAGGCTAGGCAATGCACGGAAGGTAAGTAAAGAGTAACGGAAGGCAAGGAAGGCAAGGGAAAGCAAGGGTAGGCAAGGGCAACGGACGGAACGGCACGTTAAGGGGAAACAAGCCTAAGGCACGACAACGCAGGACTAGGCAATGCACGGCAAGGCAAGGAAAGGGTAACGCAAGGCAAGGCACGGTCAGGCGAGGCAACGCTAATGCACGAAAAAGCACCGCTAGGCAATGCACGGCAAGGCAAGGAAAGGGTAACGCAAGGCAAGGCACGGTCAGGCGAGGCAAGGCTAATGCACGACAACGCAAGGCTAGGCAGTGCTCGGCAAGGCAAGGAAAGAGTAACGGAAGGAAAGAAAGGCAAGTGAAAGCAAGGGAAGGCAAGGGTAACAGAAGGAACGGCACGGTAAGGGGAAACAAGGCTAAGGCACGACAACGCAGGACTAGGCAATGCACGGCAAGGGAAAGAAAGCGTAACGCAAGGCAAGGCACGGTCAGGCGAGGCAAGGCTAATGCACGACAACGCAAGGCTAGGCAATGCACGGCTAGGCAAGGAAAGAGTAACGGAAGGAGAGGAAGGCAAGGCAAAGCAAGGCAAGGCAAGGGTAACGGAAGGAACGGCACGGTAAGGGGAAACAAGGCTAAGGCACGACAACGCAGGACTAGGCAATGCACGGCAAGGCAAAGAAAGGGTAACGCAAGGCAAGGCACTGTCAGGCGAGGCAAGGCTAATGCACGACAACGCAAGGCTAGGCAATGCACGGCTAGGCAAGGAAAGAGTAACGGAAGGAGAGGAAGGCAAGGCAAAGCAAGGCAAGGCAAGTGTAACAAAAGGCAAGGCACGGCAAGGGGAAACAAGGGTAAGGCACGGCAACGCACGGCTAGGCAATGCACGGCCAAGCAAGGAAAGGGTAACGCAAGGCAAGGCACGGTGAGGAAAGGCAAGGCTAATGCACTACAATGCAGGGCTAGGCAATGCACGGCAAGGCAAGGAAAGCATAACGCAAGGCAAGGCACGGTCAGGCGAGGCAAGGCTAATGCACGACAACGCAAGGCTAGGCAGTGCTCGGCAAGGCAAGGAAAGAGTAACGGAAGGAAAGAAAGGCAAGGGAAAGCAAGGGAAGGCAAGGGTAACGGAAGGAACGGCACGGTAAGGGGAAACAAGGCTAAGGCACGACAACGCAGGACTAGGCAATGCACGGCAAGGCAAAGAAAGGGTAACGCAAGGCAAGGCACGGTCAGGCGAGGCAAGGCTAATGCACGACAACGCAAGGCTAGGCAATGCACGGCTAGGCAAGGAAAGAGTAACGGAAGGAGAGGAAGGCAAGGCAAAGCAAGGCAAGGCAAGTGTAACAAAAGGCAAGGCACGGCAAGGGGAAACAAGGGTAAGGCACGGCAACGCACGGCTAGGCAATGCACGGCCAAGCAAGGAAAGGGTAACGCAAGGCAAGGCACGGTCAGGCGAGCCAAGGCTAAGGCACGACAACGCAAGTCTAGGCAGTGCACGGCTAGGCAAGGAAAGAGTAACGGAAGGAAAGGAAGGCAAGGCAAAGTAAGGCAAGGCAAGTGTAACGGAAGAAACGGCACAGCAAGGGGAAACAAGGCTAAGGCAAGACAACGCACGGCTAGGCAATGCACGGCAAGGGAAGTAAAGGGTAACGCAAGGCAAGGCACGGTCAGGCGAGGCAAGGCTAATGCACGACAATGCAAGGCTAGGCAATGCACGGCTAGGCAAGGAAAGAGTAACGGAAGGAAAGGAAGGCAAAGCAAAGCAAGGCAAGGCAAGTGCAACAAATGGCACGGCACGGCAAGGGGAAACAAGGGTAAGGCACGACAACGCAAGGCTAGGCAGTGCACGGCAAGGCAAGGAAAGAGTAACGGAAGGAAAGAAAGGCAAGGGAAAGCAAGGGAAGGCAAGGCTAACGGACGGAACGGCACGGTACGGGGAAACAAGGCTAAGGCACGACAACGCAGGACTAGGCAATGCACGGCAAGGCAAAGAAAGGGTAAAGCAAGGCAAGGCACGGTCAGGCGACGCAAGGCTAAGGCACGACCACGCAAGGCTAGGCAATGCACGGAAGGTAAGTAAAGAGTAACGGAAGGCAAGGAAGGCAAGGCAAAGAAAGGCAAGGCAAGTGTAACGGAAGGAACGGCACAGCAAGGGGAAACAAGGCTAAGGCACGACAACGCACGGCTAGGCAGTGCACGGCTAGGCAAGGAAAGAGTAACGGAAGGAAAGAAAGGCAAGGGAAAGCAAGGGAAGGCAAGGCTAACGGAAGGAACGGCACGGTACGGAGAAACAAGGCTAAGGCACGACAACGCAGGACTAGGCAATGCACGGCAAGGCAAAGAAAGGGTAACGCAAGGCAAGGCACGGTCAGGCGACGCAAGGCTAAGGCACGACAACGCAAGGCTAGGCAATGCACGGAAGGTAAGTAAAGAGTAACGGAAGGCAAGGAAGGCAAGGGAAAGCAAGGGAAGGCAAGGGCAACGGACGGAACGGCACGTTAAGGGGAAACAAGCCTAAGGCACGACAACGCAGGACTAGGCAATGCACGGCAAGGCAAGGAAAGGGTAACGCAAGGCAAGGCACGGTCAGGCGAGGCAACGCTAATGCACGAAAAAGCACGGCTAGGCAATGCACGGCAAGGCAAGGAAAGGGTAACGCAAGGCAAGGCACGGTCAGGCGAGGCAAGGCTAATGCACGACAACGCAAGGCTAGGCAATGCACGGCAAGGCAAGGAAAGGGTAACGCAAGGCAATGCACGGTCAGGCGAGGCAAGGCTAATGCACGACAACGCAAGGCTAGGCAGTGCTCGGCAAGGCAAGGAAAGAGTAACGGAAGGAAAGAAAGGCAAGGGAAAGCAAGGGAAGGCAAGGGTAACGGAAGGAACGGCACGGTAAGGGGAAACAAGGCTAAGGCACGACAACGCAGGACTAGGCAATGCACGGCAAGGCAAAGAAAGGGTAACGGAAGGAGAGGAAAGCAAGGCAAAGCAAGCCAAGGCAAGTGTAACAAAAGGCAAGGCACGGCAAGGGGAAACAAAGGTAAGGCACGGCAACGCACGGCTAGGCAATGCACGGCCAAGCAAGGAAAGGGTAACGCAAGGCAAGGCACGGTGAGGAAAGGCAAGGCTAATGCACGACAATGCAGGGCTAGGCAATGCACGGCAAGGGAAGGAAAGCATAACGCAAGGCAAGGCACGGTCAGGCGAGGCAAGGCTAATGCACGACAACGCAAGGCTAGGCAGTGCTCGGCAAGGCAAGGAAAGAGTAACGGAAGGAAAGAAAGGCAAGGGAAAGCAAGGGAAGGCAAGGGTAACGGAAGGAACGGCACGGTAAGGGGAAACAAGGCTAAGGCACGACAACGCAGGACTAGGCAATGCACGGCAAGGCAAAGAAAGCGTAACGCAAGGCAAGGCACGGTCAGGCGAGGCAAGGCTAATGCACGACAACGCAAGGCTAGGCAATGCACGGCTAGGCAAGGAAAGAGTAACGGAAGGAGAGGAAGGCAAGGCAAAGCAAGGCAAGGCAAGTGTAACAAAAGGCAAGGCACGGCAAGGGGAAACAAGGGTAAGGCACGGCAACGCACGGCTAGGCAATGCACGGCCAAGCAAGGAAAGGGTAACGCAAGGCAAGGCACGGTGAGGAAAGGCAAGGCTAATGCACGACAATGCAGGGCTAGGCAAATCACGGCAAGGCAAGGAAAGCATAACGCAAGGCAAGGCACGGTCAGGCGAGGCAAGGCTAATGCACGACAACGCAAGGCTAGGCAGTGCTCGGCAAGGCAAGGAAAGAGTAAGGGAAGGAAAGAAAGGCAAGGGAAAGCAAGGGAAGGCAAGGGTAACGGAAGGAACGGCACGGTAAGGGGAAACAAGGCTAAGGCACGACAACGCAGGATTAGGCAATGCACGGCAAGGCAAGGAAAGGGTAACGCAAGGCAAGGCACGGTCAGGCGAGGCAAGGCTAAGGCAGGACAACGCAAGGCTAGGCAATGCACGGAAGGCAAGCAAAGAGTAACGTTAGGCAAGAAAGGCAAGGGAAGGCAAAGGTAAAGGAAGGAACGGCACGGTAAGCGGAAACAGGGCTAAGGCACGAAAACGTAGGACTAGGCAATGCAAGGCAAGGCAAGGAAAGGGTAACGCAAGGCAAGGCACGGTCAGGCGAGGCAAGGCTAATGCACGACAACGCAAGGCTAGGCAATGCACGGCTAGGCAAGGAAAGAGTAACGGAAGGAAAGGAAGGCAAGGCAAAGAAAGGCAAGGCAAGTGTAACGGAAGGAACGGCAGAGCAAGGGGAAACAAGGCTAAGGCACGACAACGCACGGCTAGGCAGTGCACGGCTAGGCAAGGAAAGAGTAACGGAAGGAAAGAAAGGCAAGGGAAAGCAAGGGAAGGCAAGGCTAACGGAAGGAACGGCACGGTACGGGGAAACAAGGCTAAGGCACGACAACGCAGGACTAGGCAATGCACGGCAAGGCAAAGAAAGGGTAACGCAAGGCAAGGCACGGTCAGGCGACGCAAGGCTAAGGCACGACAACGCAAGGCTAGGCAATGCACGGAAGGTAAGTAAAGAGTAACGGAAGGCAAGGAAGGCAAGGGAAAGCAAGGGTAGGCAAGGGCAACGGACGGAACGGCACGTTAAGGGGAAACAAGCCTAAGGCACGACAACGCAGGACTAGGCAATGCACGGCAAGGCAAGGAAAGGGTAACGCAAGGCAAGGCACGGTCAGGCGAGGCAACGCTAATGCACGAAAAAGCACGGCTAGGCAATGCACGGCAAGGCAAGGAAAGGGTAACGCAAGGCAAGGCACGGTCAGGTGAGGTAAGGCTAATGCACGACAACGCAAGGCTAGGCAATGCACGGCAAGGCAAGGAAAGGGTAACGCAAGGCAATGCACGGTCAGGCGAGGCAAGGCTAATGCCCGACAACGCAAGGCTAGGCAGTGCTCGGCCAGGCAAGGAAAGAGTAACGGAAGGAGAGGAAGGCAAGGCAAAGCAAGGCAAGGCAAGTGTAACAAAAGGCAAGGCACGGTAAGGGGAAACAAGGGTAAGGCACGGCAACGCACGGCTAGGCAATGCACGGCCAAGCAAGGAAAGGGTAACGCAAGGCAAGGCACGGTGAGGAAAGGCAAGGCTAATGCACGACAATGCAGGGCTAGGCAATGCACGGCAAGGCAAGGAAAGCATAACGCAAGGCAAGGCACGTTCAGGCGAGGCAAGGCTAATGCACGACAACGCAACGATAGGCAGTGTTCGGCAAGGCAAGGAAAGAGTAACGGAAGGAAAGAAAGGCAAGGGAAAGCAAGGGAAGGCAAGGGTAACGGAAGCAACGGCACGGTAAGGGGAAACAAGGCTAAGGCACGACAACGCAGGACTAGGCAATGCACGGCAAGGCAAGGAAAGGGTAACGCAAGGCAAGGCACGGTCAGGCGAGGCAAGGCTAATGCACGACAACGCAAGGCTAGGCAGTGCTCGGCAAGGCAAGGAAAGAGTAACGGAAGGAAAGAAAGGCAAGGGAAAGCAAGGGAAGGCAAGGGTAACGGAAGGAACGGCACGGTAAGGGGAAACAAGGCTAAGGCACGACAACGCAGGACTAGGCAATGCACGGCAAGGCAAGGAAAGGGTAACGCAAGGCAAGGCACGGTCAGGCGAGGCAAGGCTAAGGCAGGACAACGCAAGTCTAGGCAATGCACGGAAGGCAAGCAAAGAGTAACGGAAGGCAAGGAAGGCAAGGGAAGGCAAAGGTAAAGGAAGGAACGGCACGGTAAGCGGAAACAAGGCTAAGGCACGACAACGCACGGCTAGGCAGTGCACGGCTAGGCAAGGAAAGGGAAGGAAAGGAAGGCAAGGCAAAGTAAGGCAAGGGACGTGTAACGGAAGAAACGGCACAGCAAGGGGAAACAAGGCTAAGGCAAGACAACGCACGGCTAGGCAATGCACGGCAAGGGAAGGAAAGGGTAACGCAAGGCAAGGCACGGTCAGGCGAGGCAAGGCTAATGCACGACAACGCACGGCTAGGCAATGCACGGCTAGGCAAGGAAAGAGTAACGGAAGGAAAGGAAGGCAAAGCAATGCAAGGCAAGGCAAGTGTAACAAAAGGCACGGCACGGCAAGGGGAAACAAGGGTAAGGCACGACAACGCAAGGCTAGGCAGTGCACGGCAAGGCAAGGAAAGGGTAACGCAAGGCAAGGTACGGTGAGGCAAGGGAAGGCTAATGCACGACAACGCAAGGCTAGGCAGTGCACAGCTAGGCAAGGAAAGAGTAACGGAAAGAAAGGAAGGCAAGGCAAAGAAAGGCAAGGCAAGTGTAACGGAAGGAACGGCACAGCAAGGGGAAACAAGGCTAAGGCACGACAACGCACGGCTAGGCAGTGCTCGGCAAGGCAAGGAAAGAGTAACGGAAGGAAAGAAAGGCAAGGGAAAGCAAGGGAAGGCAAGGGTAACGGAAGGAACGGCACGGTAAGGGGAAACAAGGCTAAGGCACGACAACGCAGGACTAGGCAATGCACGGCAAGGCAAAGAAAGCGTAACGCAAGGCAAGGCACGGTCAGGCGAGGCAAGGCTAATGCACGACAACGCAAGGCTAGGCAATGCACGGCTAGGCAAGGAAAGAGTAACGGAAGGAGAGGAAGGCAAGGCAAAGCAAGGCAAGGCAAGTGTAACAAAAGGCAAGGCACGGCAAGGGGAAACAAGGGTAAGTCACGGCAACGCACGGCTAGGCAATGCACGGCCAAGCAAGGAAAGGGTAACGCAAGGCAAGGCACGGTGAGGAAAGGCAAGGCTAATGCACGACAATGCAGGGCTAGGCAATGCACGGCAAGGCAAGGAAAGCATAACGCAAGGCAAGGCACGGTCAGGCGAGGCAAGGCTAATGCACGACAACGCAAGGCTAGGCAGTGCTCGGCAAGGCAAGGAAAGAGTAAGTTAACGGAAGGAACGGCACGGTAAGGGGAAACAAGGCTAAGGCACGACAACGCAGGATTAGGCAATGCACGGCAAGGCAAGGAAAGGATAACGCAAGGCAAGGCACGGTCAGGCGAGGCAAGGCTAAGGCAGGACAACGCAAGGCTAGGCAATGCACGGAAATCAAGCAAAGAGTAACGGAAGGCAAGGAAGGCAAGGGAAGGCAAAGGTAAAGGAAGGAACGGCACGGTAAGCGGAAACAAGGCTAAGGCACGACAACTCAGGACTAGGCAATGCAAGGCAAGGCAAGGAAAGGGTAACGCAAGGCAAGGCACGGTCAGGCGAGGCAAGGCTAATGCACGACAACGCAAGGCTAGGCAATGCACGGCTAGGCAAGGAAAGAGTAACGGAAGGAAAGGAAGGCAAGGCAAAGAAAGGCAAGGCAAGTGTAACGGAAGGAACGGCACAGCAAGGGGAAACAAGGCTAAGGCACGACAACGCACGGCTAGGCAGTGCACGGCTAGGCAAGGAAAGAGTAACGGAAGGAATGAAAGGAAAGGGAAAGCAAGGGAAGGCAAGGGTAACGGAAGCAACGGCACGGTAAGGGGAAACAAGGCTAAGGCACGACAACGCAGGACTAGACAATGCACGGCAAGGCAAGGAAAGGGTAACGCAAGGCAAGGCACGGTCAGGCGAGGCAACGCTAATGCACGAAAAAGCACGGCTAGGCAATGCACGGGAAGGCAAGGAAAGGGTAACGCAAGGCAAGGCACGGTCAGGCGAGGCAAGGCTAATGCACGACAACGCAAGGCTAGGCAATGCACGGCAAGGCAAGGAAAGGGTAACGCAAGGCAATGCACGGTCAGGCGAGGCAAGGCTAATGCACGACAACGCAAGGCTAGGCAGTGCTCGGCAAGGCAAAGAGAGAGTAACGGAAGGAAAGAAAGGCAAGGGAAAGCAAGGGAAGGCAAGGGTAACGGAAGGAACGGCACGGTAAGGGGAAACAAGGGTAAGGCACGGCAACGCACGGCTAGGCAATGCACGGCCAAGCAAGGAAAGGGTAACGCAAGGCAAGGCACGGTGAGGAAAGGCAAGGCTAATGCATGACAATGCAGGGCTAGGCAATGAAAGGCAAGGCAAGGAAAGCATAACGCAAGGCAAGGCACGGTCAGGCGAGGCAAGGCTAATGCACGACAACGCAACGGTAGGCAGTGTTCGGCAAGGCAAGGAAAGAGTAACGGAAGGAAAGAAAGGCAAGGGAAAGCAAGGGAAGGCAAGGGTAACGGAAGGAACGGCACGGTAAGGGGAAACAAGGCTAAGGCACGACAACGCAGGACTAGGCAATGCACGGCAAGGCAAAGAAAGGGTAACGCAAGGCAAGGCACGGTCAAGCGAGGCAAGGCTAATGCACGACAACGCAAGGCTAGGCAATGCACGGCTAGGCAAGGAAAGAGTAACGGAAGGAGAGGAAGGCAAGGCAAAGCAAGGCAAGGCAAGTGTAACAAAAGGCAAGGCACGGCAAGGGGAAACAAGGGTAAGGCACGGCAACGCACGGCTAGGCAATGCACGGCCAAGCAAGGAAAGGGTAACGCAAGGCAAGGCACGGTGAGGAAAGGCAAGGCTAATGCACGACATTGCAGGGCTAGGCAATGCACGGCAAGGCAAGGAAAGCATAACGCAAGGCAAGGCACGGTCAGGCGAGGCAAGGCTAATGCACGACAACGCAAGGCTAGGCAGTGCTCGGCAAGGCAAGGAAAGAGTAACGGAAGGAAAGAAAGGCAAGGGAAAGCAAGGGAAGGCAAGGGTAACGGAAGGAACGGCACGGTAAGGGGAAACAAGGCTAAGGCACGACAACGCAGGACTAGGCAATGCACGGCAAGGCAAGGAAAGGGTAACGCAAGGCAAGGCACGGTCAGGCGAGGCAAGGCTAAGGCAGGACAACGCAAGGCTAGGCAATGCACGGAAGGCAAGCAAAGAGTAACGGAAGGCAAGGAAGGCAAGGGAAGGCAAAGGTAAAGGAAGGAACGGCACGGTAAGCGGAATCAAGGCTAAGGCACGACAACGCACGGCTAGGCAGTGCACGGTAGGCAAGGAAAGGGAAGGAAAGGAAGGCAAGGCAAAGTAAGGCAAGGCAAGTGTAACGGAAGAAACGGCACAGCAAGGGGAAACAAGGCTAAGGCAAGACAACGCAGGGCTAGGCAATGCACGGCAAGGGAAGGAAAAGGTAACGCAAGGCAAGGCACGGTCAGGCGAGGCAAGGCTAATGCACGACAACGCAAGGCTAGGCAATGCACGGCTAGGCAAGGAAAGAGTAACGGAAGGAAAGGAAGGCAAAACAATGCAAGGCAAGGCAAGTGTAACAAAAGGCACGGCACGGCAAGGGGAAACAAGGGTAAGGCACGACAACGCAAGGCTAGGCAGTGCACGGCACGGCAAGGAAAGGGTAACGCAAGGCAAGGTACGGTGAGGCAAGGGAAGGCTAATGCACGACAACGCAAGGCTAGGCAGTGCACAGCTAGGCAAGGAAAGAGTAACGGAAGGAAAGGAAGGCAAGGCAAAGAAAGGCAAGGCAAGTGTAACGGAAGGAACGGCACAGCAAGGGGAAACAAGGCTAAGGCACGACAACGCACGGCTAGGCAGTGCACGGCTAGGCAAGGAAAGAGTAACGGAAGGAAAGAAAGGCAAGGGAAAGCAAGGGAAGGCAAGGCTAACGGAAGGAACGGCACGGTACGGGGAAACAAGGCTAAGGCACGACAACGCAGGACTAGGCAATGCACGGCAAGGCAAAGAAAGGGTAACGCAAGGCAAGGCACGGTCAGGCGACGCAAGGCTAAGGCACGACAACGCAAGGCTAGGCAATGCACGGAAGGTAAGTAAAGAGTAACGGAAGGCAAGGAAGGCAAGGGAAAGCAAGGGTAGGCAAGGGCAACGGACGGAACGGCACGTTAAGGGGAAACAAGCCTAACGCACGACAACGCAGGACTAGGCAATGCACGGCAAGGCAAGGAAAGGGTAACGCAAGGCAAGGCACGGTCAGGCGAGGCAACACTAATGCACGAAAAAGCACGGCTAGGCAATGCACGGCAAGGCAAGGAAAGGGTAACGCAAGGCAAGGCACGGTCAGGCGAGGCAAGGCTAATGCACGACAACGCAAGGCTAGGCAATGCACGGCAAGGCAAGGAAAGAGTAACGCAAGGCAATGCACGGTCAGGCGAGGCAAGGCTAAGGCACGACAACGCAAGGCTAGGCAGTGCTCGGCAAGGCAAGGAAAGAGTAACGGAAGGAAAGAAAGGCAAGGGAAAGCAAGGGAAGGCAAGGGTAACGGAAGGAACGGCACGGTAAGGGGAAACAAGGCTAAGGCACGACAACGCAGGACTAGGCAATGCACGGCAAGGCAAAGAAAGCGTAACGCAAGGCAAGGCACGGTCAGGCGAGGCAAGGCTAATGCACGACAACGCAAGGCTAGGCAATGCACGGCTAGGCAAGGAAAGAGTAACGGAAGGAGAGGAAGGCAAGGCAAAGCAAGGCAAGGCAAGTGTAACAAAAGGCAAGGCACGGCAAGGGGAAACAAGGGTAAGGCACGGCAACGCACGGCTAGGCAATGCACGGCCAAGCAAGGAAAGGGTAACGCAAGGCAAGGCACGGTGAGGAAAGGCAAGGCTAATGCACGACAATGCAGGGCTAGGCAATGCACGGCAAGGGAAGGAAAGCATAACGCAAGGCAAGGCACGGTCAGGCGAGGCAAGGCTAATGCACGACAACGCAAGGCTAGGCAGTGCTCGGCAAGGCAAGGAAAGAGTAACGGAAGGAAAGAAAGGCAAGGGAAAGC
This sequence comes from Macrotis lagotis, assembly GCF_037893015.1. Lineage (NCBI taxonomy): Eukaryota > Metazoa > Chordata > Mammalia > Peramelemorphia > Peramelidae > Macrotis > Macrotis lagotis. The sequence goes on along the minus strand of NW_027422176.1, from coordinate 213,072 downwards.
AAGGGAAGGCAAGGGTAACGGAAGGAACGGCACGGTAAGGGGAAACAAGGCTAAGGCACGACAACGCAGGACTAGGCAATGCACGGCAAGGCAAAGAAAGGTAACGCAAGGCAAGGCACGGTCAGGCGAGGCAAGGCTAAGCACGACAACGCAAGGCTAGGCAATGCACGGCTAGGCAAGGAAAGAGTAACGGAAGGAGAGGAAGGCAAGGCAAAGCAAGGCAAGGCAAGTGTAACAAAAGGCAAGGCACGGCAAGGGGAAACAAGGGTAAGGCACGGCAACGCACGGCTAGGCAATGCACGGCCAAGCAAGGAAAGGGTAACGCAAGGCAAGGCACGGTGAGGAAAGGCAAGGCTAATGCACGACAATGCAGGGCTAGGCAATGCACGGCAAGGCAAGGAAAGCATAACGCAAGGCAAGGCACGGTCAGGCGAGGCAAGGCTAATGCACGACAACGCAAGGCTAGGCAGTGCTCGGCAAGGCAAGGAAAGAGTAACGGAAGGAAAGAAAGGCAAGGGAAAGCAAGGGAAGGCAAGGGTAACGGAAGGAACTGCACGGTAAGGGGAAACAAGGCTAAGGCACGACAACGCAGGACTAGGCAATGCACGGCAAGGCAAGGAAAGGGTAACGCAAGGCAAGGCACGGTCAGGCGAGGCAAGGCTAAGGCAGGACAACGCAAGGCTAGGCAATGCACGGAAGGCAAGCAAAGAGTAACGGAAGGCAAGGAAGGCAAGGGAAGGCAAGGGTAAAGGAAGGAACGGCACGGTAAGCGGAATCAAGGCTAAGGCACGACAACGCACGGCTAGGCAGTGCACGGCTAGGCAAGGAAAGGGAAGGAAAGGAAGGCAAGGCAAAGTAAGGCAAGGCACGTGTAACGGAAGAAACGGCACAGCAAGGGGAAACAAGGCTAAGGCAAGACAACGCACGGCTAGGCAATGCACGGCAAGGGAAGGAAAGGGTAACGCAAGGCAAGGCACGGTCAGGCGAGGCAAGGCTAATGCACGACAACGCAAGGCTAGGCAATGCACGGCTAGGCAAGGAAAGAGTAACGGAAGGAAAGGAAGGCAAAGCAATGCAAGGCAAGGCAAGTGTAACAAAAGGCACGGCACGGCAAGGGGAAACAAGGGTAAGGCACGACAACGCAAGGCTAGGCAGTGCACGGCAAGGCAAGGAAAGGGTAACGCAAGGCAAGGTACGGTGAGGCAAGGGAAGGCTAATGCACGACAACGCAAGGCTAGGCAGTGCACAGCTAGGCAAGGAAAGAGTAACGGAAGGAAAGGAAGGCAAGGCAAAGAAAGGCAAGGCAAGTGTAACGGAAGGAACGGCACAGCAAGGGGAAACAAGGCTAAGGCACGACAACGCACGGCTAGGCAGTGCACGGCTAGGCAAGGAAAGAGTAACGGAAGGAAAGAAAGGCAAGGGAAAGCAAGGGAAGGCAAGGCTAACGGAAGGAACGGCACGGTACGGGGAAACAAGGCTAAGGCACGACAACGCAGGACTAGGCAATGCACGGCAAGGCAAAGAAAGGGTAACGCAAGGCAAGGCACGGTCAGGCGACGCAAGGCTAAGGCACGACAACGCAAGGCTAGGCAATGCACGGAAGGTAAGTAAAGAGTAACGGAAGGCAAGGAAGGCAAGGGAAAGCAAGGTAGGCAAGGGCAACGGACGGAACGGCACGTTAAGGGGAAACAAGCCTAAGGCACGACAACGCAGGACTAGGCAATGCAAGGCAAGGCAAGGAAAGGGTAACGCAAGGCAAGGCACGGTCAGGCGAGGCAACGCTAATGCACGAAAAAGCACGGCTAGGCAATGCACGGCAAGGCAAGGAAAGGGTAACGCAAGGCAAGGCACGGTCAGGCGAGGCAAGGCTAATGCACGACAACGCAAGGCTAGGCAATGCACGGCAAGGCAAGGAAAGAGTAACGCAAGGCGCACGGTCAGGCGAGGCAAGGCTAAGGCACGACAACGCAAGGCTAGGCAGTGCTCGGCAAGGCAAGGAAAGAGTAACGGAAGGAAAGAAAGGCAAGGGAAAGCAAGGGAAGGCAAGGGTAACGGAAGGAACGGCACGGTAAGGGGAAACAAGGCTAAGGCACGACAACGCAGGACTAGGCAATGCACGGCAAGGCAAAGAAAGCGTAACGCAAGGCAAGGCACGGTCAGGCGAGGCAAGGCTAATGCACGACAACGCAAGGCTAGGCAATGCACGGCTAGGCAAGGAAAGAGTAACGGAAGGAGAGGAAGGCAAGGCAAAGCAAGGCAAGGCAAGTGTAACAAAAGGCAAGGCACGGCAAGGGGAAACAAGGGTAAGGCACGGCAACGCACGGCTAGGCAATGCACGGCCAAGCAAGGAAAGGGTAACGCAAGGCAAGGCACGGTGAGGAAAGGCAAGGCTAATGCACGACAATGCAGGGCTAGGCAATGCACGGCAAGGCAAGGAAAGCATAACGCAAGGCAAGGCACGGTCAGGCGAGGCAAGGCTAATGCACGACAACCCAAGGCTAGGCAGTGCTCGGCAAGGCAAGGAAAGAGTAACGGAAGGAAAGAAAGGCAAGGGAAAGCAAGGGAAGGCAAGGGTAACGGAAGGAACTGCACGGTAAGGGGAAACAAGGCTAAGGCACGACAACGCAGGACTAGGCAATGCACGGCAAGGCAAGGAAAGGGTAACGCAAGGCAAGGCACGGTCAGGCGAGGCAAGGCTAAGGCAGGACAACGCAAGGCTAGGCAATGCACGGAAGGCAAGCAAAGAGTAACGGAAGGCAAGGAAGGCAAGGGAAGGCAAGGGTAAAGGAAGGAACGGCACGGTAAGCGGAATCAAGGCTAAGGCACGACAACGCACGGCTAGGCAGTGCACGGCTAGGCAAGGAAAGGGAAGGAAAGGAAGGCAAGGCAAAGTAAGGCAAGGCACGTGTAACGGAAGAAACGGCACAGCAAGGGGAAACAAGGCTAAGGCAAGACAACGCACGGCTAGGCAATGCACGGCAAGGGAAGGAAAGGGTAACGCAAGGCAAGGCACGGTCAGGCGAGGCACGGCTAATGCACGACAACGCAAGGCTAGGCAATGCACGGCTAGGCAAGGAAAGAGTAACGGAAGGAAAGGAAGGCAAAGCAATGCAAGGCAAGGCAAGTGTAACAAAAGGCACGGCACGGCAAGGGGAAACAAGGGTAAGGCACGACAACGCAAGGCTAGGCAGTGCACGGCAAGGCAAGGAAAGGGTAACGCAAGGCAAGGTACGGTGAGGCAAGGGAAGGCTAATGCACGACAACGCAAGGCTAGGCAGTGCACAGCTAGGCAAGGAAAGAGTAACGGAAGGAAAGGAAGGCAAGGCAAAGAAAGGCAAGGCAAGTGTAACGGAAGGAACGGCACAGCAAGGGGAAACAAGGCTAAGGCACGACAACGCACGGCTAGGCAGTGCACGGCTAGGCAAGGAAAGAGTAACGGAAGGAAAGAAAGGCAAGGGAAAGCAAGGGAAGGCAAGGCTAACGGAAGGAACGGCACGGTACGGGGAAACAAGGCTAAGGCACGACAACGCAGGACTAGGCAATGCACGGCAAGGCAAAGAAAGGGTAACGCAAGGCAAGGCACGGTCAGGCGACGCAAGGCTAAGGCACGACAACGCAAGGGTAGGCAATGCACGGAAGGTAAGTAAAGAGTAACGGAAGGCAAGGAAGGCAAGGGAAAGCAAGGGTAGGCAAGGGCAACGGACGGAACGGCACGTTAAGGGGAAACAAGCCTAAGGCACGACAACGCAGGACTAGGCAATGAAAGGCAAGGCAAGGAAAGGGTAACGCAAGGCAAGGCACGGTCAGGCGAGGCAACGCTAATGCACGAAAAAGCACGGCTAGGCAATGCACGGCAAGGCAAGGAAAGGGTAACGCAAGGCAAGGCACGGTCAGGCGAGGCAAGGCTAATGCACGACAACGCAAGGCTAGGCAATGCACGGCAAGGCAAGGAAAGAGTAACGCAAGGCAATGCACGGTCAGGCGAGGCAAGGCTAAGGCACGACAACGCAAGGCTAGGCAGTGCTCGGCAAGGCAAGGAAAGAGTAACGGAAGGAAAGAAAGGCAAGGGAAAGCAAGGGAAGGCAAGGGTAACGGAAGGAACGGCACGGTAAGGGGAAACAAGGCTAAGGCACGACAACGCAGGACTAGGCAATGCACGGCAAGGCAAACAAAGCGTAACGCAAGGCAAGGCACGGTCAGGCGAGGCAAGGCTAATGCACGACAACGCAAGGCTAGGCAATGCACGGCTAGGCAAGGAAAGAGTAACGGAAGGAGAGGAAGGCAAGGCAAAGCAAGGCAAGGCAAGTGTAACAAAAGGCAAGGCACGGCAAGGGGAAACAAGGGTAAGGCACGGCAACGCACGGCTAGGCAATGCACGGCCAAGCAAGGAAAGGGTAACGCAAGGCAAGGCACGGTGAGGAAAGGCAAGGCTAATGCACGACAATGCATGGCTAGGCAATGCACGGCAAGGTAAGGAAAGCATAACGCAAGGCAAGGCACGGTCAGTCGAGGCAAGGCTAATGCACGACAACGCAAGGCTAGGCAGTGCTCGGCAAGGCAAGGAAAGAGTAACGGAAGGAAAGAAAGGCAAGGGAAAGCAAGGGAAGGCAAGGGTAACGGAAGGAACGGCACGGTAAGGGGAAACAAGGCTAAGGCACGACAACGCAGGATTAGGCTATGCACGGCAAGGCAAGGAAAGGGTAACGCAAGGCAAGGCACGGTCAGGCGAGGCAAGGCTAAGGCAGGACAACGCAAGGCTAGGCAATGCACGGAAGGCAAGCAAAGAGTAACGGAAGGCAAGGAAGGCAAGGGAAGGCAAAGGTAAAGGAAGGAACGGCACGGTAAGCGGAAACAAGGCTAAGGCACGACAACTCAGGACTAGGCAATGCAAGGCAAGGCAAGGAAAGGGTAACGCAAGGCAAGGCACGGTCAGGCGAGGCAAGGCTAATGCACGACAACGCAAGGCTAGGCAGTGCACAGCTAGGCAAGGAAAGAGTAACGGAAGGAAAGGAAGGCAAGGCAAAGAAAGGCAAGGCAAGTGTAACGGAAGAAACGGCACAGCAAGGGGAAACAAGGCTAAGGCACGACAACGCACGGCTAGGCAGTGCACGGCTAGGCAAGGAAAGAGTAACGGAAGGAAAGAAAGGCAAGGGAAAGCAAGGGAAGGCAAGGCTAACGGAAGGAACGGCACGGTACGGGGAAACAAGGCTAAGGCACGACAACGCAGGACTAGGCAATGCACGGCAAGGCAAAGAAAGGGTAACGCAAGGCAAGGCACGGTCAGGCGACGCAAGGCTAAGGCACGACAACGCAAGGCTAGGCAATGCACGGAAGGTAAGTAAAGAGTAACGGAAGGCAAGGAAGGCAAGGGAAAGCAAGGGTAGGCAAGGGCAACGGACGGAACGGCACGTTAAGGGGAAACAAGCCTAAGGCACGACAACGCAGGACTAGGCAATGCACGGCAAGGCAAGGAAAGCGTAACGCAAGGCAAGGCACGGTCAGGCGAGGCAACGCTAATGCACGAAAAAGCACGGCTAGGCAATGCACGGCAAGGCAAGGAAAGGGTAACGCAAGGCAAGGCACGGTCAGGCGAGGCAAGGCTAATGCACGACAACGCAAGGCTAGGCAATGCACGGCAAGGCAAGGAAAGAGTAACGCAAGGCAATGCACGGTCAGGCGAGGCAAGGCTAAGGCACGACAACGCAAGGCTAGGCAGTGCTCGGCAAGGCAAGGAAAGAGTAACGGAAGGAAAGAAAGGCAAGGGAAAGCAAGGGAAGGCAAGGGTAACGGAAGGAACGGCACGGTAAGGGGAAACAAGGCTAAGGCACGACAACGCAGGACTAGGCAATGCACGGCAAGGCAAAGAAAGCGTAACGCAAGGCAAGGCACGGTCAGGCGAGGCAAGGCTAATGCACGACAACGCAAGGCTAGGCAATGCACGGCTAGGCAAGGAAAGAGTAACGGAAGGAGAGGAAGGCAAGGCAAAGCAAGGCAAGGCAAGTGTAACAAAAGGCAAGCCACGGCACGGGGAAACAAGGGTAAGGCACGGCAACGCACGGCTAGGCAATGCATGGCAAGGCAAGGAAAGGTTAACGCAAAGCAAGGCACGGTGAGGCAAGGGAAGGCTAATGCACGACAACGCTCGGCTAGGCAATGCACGGCAAGGCAAGGAAAGGGTAACGCAAGGCAAGGCTCGGTCAGGCGAGCCAAGGCTAAGGCACGACAACGCAAGGCTAGGCAGTGCACGGCTAGGCAAGGAAAGAGTAACGGAAGGAAAGGAAGGCAAGGCAAAGCAAGGCAAGGCAAGTGTAACAAAAGGCAAGGCACGGCAAGGGGAAACAAGGGTAAGGCACGGCAACGCACGGCTAGGCAATGCACGGCCAAGCAAGGAAAGGGTAACGCAAGGCAAGGCACGGTGAGGAAAGGCAAGGCTAATGCACGACAATGCAGGGCTAGGCAATGCACGGCAAGGCAAGGAAAGCATAACGCAAGGCAAGGCACGGTCAGGCGAGGCAAGGCTAATGCACGACAACGCAAGGCTAGGCAGTGCCCGCGCAAGGCAAGGAAAGAGTAAGGGAAGGAAAGAAAGGCAAGGGAAAGCAAGGGAAGGCAAGGGTAACGGAAGGAACGGCACGGTAAGGGGAAACAAGGCTAAGGCACGACAACGCAGGACTAGGCAATGCACGGCAAGGCAAGGAAACGGTAACGCAAGGCAAGGCACGGTCAGGCGAGGCAAGGCTAAGGCAGGACAACGCAAGCCTAGGCAATGCACGGAAGGCAAGCAAAGAGTAACGGAAGGCAAGGAAGGCAAGGGAAGGCAAAGGTAAAGGAAGGAACGGCACGGTAAGCGGAAACAAGGCTAAGGCACGACAACGCACGGCTAGGCAGTGCACGGCTAGGCAAGGAAAGGGAAGGAAAGGAAGGCAAGGCAAAGTAAGGCAAGGCACGTGTAACGGAAGAAACGGCACAGCAAGGGGAAACAAGGCTAAGGGAAGACAACGCACGGCTAGGCAATGCACGGCATGGGAAGGAAAGGGTAACGCAAGGCAAGGCACGGTCAGGCGAGGCAAGGCTAATGCACGACAACGCAAGGCTAGGCAATGCACGGCTAGGCAAGGAAAGAGTAACGGAAGGAAAGGAAGGCAAAGCAATGCAAGGCAAGGCAAGTGTAACAAAAGGCACGACACGGCAAGGGGAAACAAGGGTAAGGCACGACAACGCAAGGCTAGGCAGTGCACGGTAAGGCAAGGAAAGGGTAACGCAAGGCAAGGTACGGTGAGGCAAGGGAAGGCTAATGCACGACAACGCAAGGCTAGGCAGTGCACAGCTAGGCAAGGAAAGAGTAACGGAAGGAAAGGAAGGCAAGGCAAAGAAAGGCAAGGCAAGTGTAACGGAAGGAACGGCACAGCAAGGGGAAACAAGGCTAAGGCACGACAACGCACGGCTAGGCCGTGCACGGCTAGGCAAGGAAAGAGTAACGGAAGGAAAGAAAGGCAAGGGAAAGCAAGGGAAGGCAAGGCTAACGGAAGGAGCGGCACGGTAGGGGGAAACAAGGCTAAGGCACGACAACGCAGGACTAGGCAATGCACGGCAAGGCAAAGAAAGGGTAACGCAAGGCAAGGCACGGTCAGGCGACGCAAGGCTAAGGCACGACATCTCAAGGCTAGGCAATGCACGGAAGGTAAATAAAGAGTAACGGAAGGCAAGGAAGGCAAGGGAAAGCAAGGGTAGGCAAGGGCAACGGACGGAACGGCACGTTAAGGGGAAACAAGCCTAAGGCACGACAACGCAGGACTAGGCAATGCACGGCAAGGCAAGGAAAGGGTAACGCAAGGCAAGGCACGGTCAGGCGAGGCAACGCTAATGCACGAAAAAGCACGGCTAGGCAATGCACGGCAAGGCAAGGAAAGGGTAACGCAAGGCAAGGCACGGTCAAGCGAGGCAAGGCTAATGCACGACAACGCAAGGCTAGGCAGGGCTCGGCAAGGCAAGGAAAGAGTAACGGAAGGAAAGAAAGGCAAGGGAAAGCAAGGGAAGGCAAGGGTAACGGAAGGAACGGCACGGTAAGGGGAAACAATGCGAAGGCACGACAACGCAGGACTAGGCAATGCACAGCAAGGCAAAGAAAGGGTAACGCAAGGTAAGGCACGGTCAGGCGAGGCAAGGCTAATGCACGACAACGCAAGGCTAGGCAATGCACGGCTAGGCAAGGAAAGAGTAACGGAAGGAGAGGAAGGCAAGGCAAAGCAAGGCAAGGCAAGTGTAACAAAAGGCAAGGCACGACAAGGGGAAACAAGGGTAAGGCACGGCAAGGCACGGCTAGGCAATGCACGGCCAAGCAAGGAAAGGGTAACGCAAGGCAAGGCACGGTGAGGAAAGGCAAGGCTAATGCACGACAATGCAGGGCTAGGCAATGCACGGCAAGGCAAGGAAAGGGTAACGCAAGGCAAGGCACGGTCAGGCGAGGCAAGGCTAAGGCAGGACAACGCAAGGCTAGGCAATGCACGGCTAGGCAAGGAAAGAGTAACGGAAGGAAAGGAAGGCAAGGCAAAGAAAGGCAAGGCAAGTGTAACGGAAGGAACGGCACAGCAAGGGGAAACAAGGCTAAGGCACGACAACGCACGGCTAGGCAGTGCACGGCTAGGCAAGGAAAGAGTAACGGAAGGAAAGAAAGGCAAGGGAAAGCAAGGGAAGGCAAGGCTAACGGAAGGAACGGCACGGTACGGGGAAAAAGGCTAAGGCACGACAACGCAGGACTAGGCAATGCACGGCAAGGCAAAGAAAGGGTAACGCAAGGCAAGGCACGGTCAGGCGACGCAAGGCTAAGGCACGACAACGCAAGGCTAGGCAATGCACTGAAGGTAAGTAAAGAGTAACGGAAGGCAAGGAAGGCAAGGGAAAGCAAGGGTAGGCAAGGGCAACGGACGGAACGGCACGTTAAGGGGAAACAAGCCTAAGGCACGACAACGCAGGACTAGGCAATGCACGGCAAGGCAAGGAAAGGGTAACGCAAGGCAAGGCACGGTCAGGCGAGGCAACGCTAATGCACGAAAAAGCACGGCTAGGCAATGCACGGCAAGGCAAGGAAAGGGTAACGCAAGGCAAGGCACGGTCAGGCGAGGCAAGGCTAATGCACGACAACGCAAGGCTAGGCAATGCACGGCAAGGCAAGGAAAGGGTAACGCAAGGCAATGCACGGTCAGGCGAGGCAAGGCTAATGCACAACAACGCAAGGCTAGGCAGTGCACGGCTAGGCAAGGAAAGAGTAACATAAGAAAAGGAAGGCAAGGCAAAGCAAGGCAAGGCAAGTGTAACAAAATGCACGTCACGGTAAGGGGAAACAAGGCTAAGGCACGGCAACGCACTGCTAGGCAATGCACGGCCAGGCAAGGAAAGGGTAACGCAGGCAAGGCACGGTGAGGCAAGGCAAGGCTAATGCACGACAATGCAGGGCTAGGCAATGCACGGCAAGGCAAGGAAAGGGTAACGCAAGGCAAGCCACGGTCAGGCGAGGCAAGGCTAATGCACGACAACGCAAGGCTAGGCAATGCACGGCTAGGCAAGGAAAGAGTAACGGAAGGAAAGGAAGGCAAAGCAAAGCAAGGCAAGGCAAGTGTAACGGAAGGAACGGCACAGCAAGGGGAAACAAGGCTAAGGCACGACAAGGCACGGCTAGGCAGTGCACGGCTAGGCAAGGAAAGAGTAACGGAAGGAAAGAAAGGCAAGGGAAAGCAAGGGAAGGCAAGGCTAACGGAAGGAACGGCACGGTACGGGGAAACAAGGCTAAGGCACGACAACGCAGGACTAGGCAATGCACGGCAAGGCAAAGAAAGGGTAACGCAAGGCAAGGCACGGTCAGGCGACGCAAGGCTAAGGCACGACAACGCAAGGCTAGGCAATGCACGGAAGGTAAGTAAAGAGTAACGGAAGGCAAGGAAGGCAAGGGAAAGCAAGGGTAGGCAAGGGCAACGGACGGAACGGCACGTTAAGGGGAAACAAGCCTAAGGCACGACAACGCAGGACTAGGCAATGCACGGCAAGGCAAGGAAAGGGTAACGCAAGGCAAGGCACGGTCAGGCGAGGCAACGCTAATGCACGAAAAAGCACGGCTAGGCAATGCACGGCAAGGCAAGGAAAGGGTAACGCAAGGCAAGGCACGGTCAGGCGACGCAAGGCTAAGGCACGACAACGCAAGGCTAGGCAATGCACGGAAGGTAAGTAAAGAGTAACGGAAGGCAAGGAAGGCAAGGGAAAGCAAGGGTAGGCAAGGGCAACGGACGGAACGGCACGTTAAGGGGAAACAAGCCTAAGGCACGACAACGCAGGACTAGGCAATGCACGGCAAGGCAAGGAAAGGGTAACGCAAGGCAAGGGACGGTCAGGCGAGGCAACGCTAATGCACGAAAAAGCACGGCTAGGCAATGCACGGCAAGGCAAGGAAAGGGTAACGCAAGGCAAGGCACGGTCAGGCGAGGCAAGGCTAATGCACGACAACGCAAGGCTAGGCAATGCACGGCAAGGCAAGGAAAGAGTAACGCAAGGCAATGCACGGTCAGGCGAGGCAAGGCTAAGGCACGACAACGCAAGGCTAGGCAGTGCTCGGCAAGGCAAGGAAAGAGTAACGGAAGGAAAGAAAGGCAAGGGAAAGCAAGGGAAGGCAAGGGTAACGGAAGGAACGGCACGGTAAGGGGAAACAAGGCTAAGGCACGACAACGCAGGACTAGGCAATGCACGGCAAGGCAAAGAAAGCGTAACGCAAGGCAAGGCACGGTCAGGCGAGGCAAGGCTAATGCACGACAACGCAAGGCTAGGCAATGCACGGCTAGGCAAGGAAAGAGTAACGGAAGGAGAGGAAGGCAAGGCAAAGCAAGGCAAGGCAAGTGAAACAAAAGGCAAGGCACGGCAAGGGGAACAAGGGTAAGGCACGGCAACGCACGGCTAGGCAATGCACGGCCAAGCAAGGAAAGGGTAACGCAAGGCAAGGCACGGTGAGGAAAGGCAAGGCTAATGCACGACAATGCAGGGCTAGGCAATGCACGGCAAGGTAAGGAAAGCATAACGCAAGGCAAGGCACGGTCAGGCGAGGCAAGGCTAATGCACGACAACGCAAGGCTAGGCAGTGCTCGGCAAGGCAAGGAAAGAGTAACGGAAGGAAAGAAAGGCAAGGGAAAGCAAGGGAAGGCAAGGGTAACGGAAGGAACGGCACGGTAAGGGGAAAGAAGGCTAAGGCACGACAACGCAGGATTAGGCAATGCAGGGCAAGGCAAGGAAAGGGTAACGCAAGGCAAGGCACGGTCAGGCGAGGCAAGGCTAAGGCAGGACAACGCAAGCCTAGGCAATGCACGGAAGGCAAGCAAAGAGTAACGGAAGGCAAGGAAGGCAAGGGAAGGCAAAGGTAAAGGAAGGAACGGCACGGTAAGCGGAAACAAGGCTAAGGCACGACAACTCAGGACTAGGCAATGCAAGGCAAGGCAAGGAAAGGGTAACGCAAGGCAAGGCACGGTCAGGCGAGGCAAGGCTAAGGCAGGACAACGCAAGGCTAGGCAATGCACGGCTAGGCAAGGAAAGAGTAACGGAAGGAAAGGAAGGCAAGGCAAAGAAAGGCAAGGCAAGTGTAACGGAAGGAACGGCACAGCAAGGGGAAACAAGGCTAAGGCACGACAACGCACGGCTAGGCAGTGCACGGCTAGGCAAGGAAAGAGTAACGGAAGGAAAGAAAGGCAAGGGAAAGCAAGGGAAGGCAAGGCTAACGGAAGGAACGGCACGGTACGGGGAAAAAGGCTAAGGCACGACAACGCAGGACTAGGCAATGCACGGCAAGGCAAAGAAAGGGTAACGCAAGGCAAGGCACGGTCAGGCGACGCAAGGCTAAGGCACGACAACGCAAGGCTAGGCAATGCACGGAAGGTAAGTAAAGAGTAACGGAAGGCAAGGAAGGCAAGGGAAAGCAAGGGTAGGCAAGGGCAACGGACGGAACGGCACGTTAATGGGAAACAAGCCTAAGGCACGACAACGCAGGACTAGGCAATGCACGGCAAGGCAAGGAAAGGGTAACGCAAGGCAAGGCACGGTCAGGCGAGGCAACGCTAATGCACGAAAAAGCACGGCTAGGCAATGCACGGCAAGGCAAGGAAAGGGTAACGCAAGGCAAGGCACGGTCAGGCGAGGCAACGCTAATGCACGAAAAAGCACGGCTAGGCAATGCACGGCTAGGCAAGGAAAGAGTAACGCAAGGCAAGGCACGGTCAAGCGAGGCAAGGCTAATGCACGACAACGCAAGGCTAGGCAGTGCTCGGCAAGGCAAGGAAAGAGTAACGGAAGGAAAGAAAGGCAAGGGAAAGCAAGGGAAGGCAAGGGTAACGGAAGGAACGGCACGGTAAGGGGAAACAATGCGAAGGCACGACAACGCAGGACTAGGCAATGCACAGCAAGGCAAAGAAAGGGTAACGCAAGGCAAGGCACGGTCAGGCGAGGCAAGGCTAATGCACGACAACGCAAGGCTAGGCAATGCACGGCTAGGCAAGGAAAGAGTAACGGAAGGAGAGGAAGGCAAGGCAAAGCAAGTCAAGGCAAGTGTAACAAAAGGCAAGGCACGGCAAGGGGAAACAAGGGTAAGGCACGGCAAGGCACGGCTAGGCAATGCACGGCCAAGCAAGGAAAGGGTAACGCAAGGCAAGGCACGGTGAGGAAAGGCAAGGCTAATGCACGACAATGCAGGGCTAGGCAATGCACGGCAAGGCAAGGAAAGGGTAACGCAAGGCAAGGCACGGTCAGGCGAGGCAAGGCTAAGGCAGGACAACGCAAGGCTAGGCAATGCACGGAAGGCAAGCAAAGAGTAACGGAAGGCAAGGAAGGCAAGGGAAAGCAAGGGAAGGCAAGGCTAACGGAAGGAACGGCACGGTACGGGGAAACAAGGCTAAGGCACGACAACGCAGGACTAGGCAATGCACGGCAAGGCAAAGAAAGGGTAACGCAAGGCAAGGCACGGTCAGGCGACGCAAGGCTAAGGCACGACAACGCAAGGCTAGGCAATGCACGGAAGGTAAGTAAAGAGTAACGGAAGGCAAGGAAGGCAAGGGAAAGCAAGGGTAGGCAAGGGCAACGGACGGAACGGCACGTTAAGGGGAAACAAGCCTAAGGCACGACAACGCAGGACTAGGCAATGCACGGCAAGGCAAGGAAAGGGTAACGCAAGGCAAGGCACGGTCAGGCGAGGCAACGCTAATGCACGAAAAAGCACGGCTAGGCAATGCACGGCAAGGCAAGGAAAGGGTAACGCAAGGCAAGGCACGGTCAGGCGAGGCAAGGCTAATGCACGACAACGCAAGGCTAGGCAATGCACGGCAAGGCAAGGAAAGGGTAACGCAAGGCAATGCACGGTCAGGCGAGGCAAGGCTAATGCACGACAACGCAAGGCTAGGCAGTGCACGGCTAGGCAAGGAAAGAGTAACATAAGCAAAGGAAGGCAAGGCAAAGCAAGGCAAGGCAAGTGTAACAAAAGGCACGTCACGGTAAGGGGAAACAAGGCTAAGGCACGGCAACGCACTGCTAGGCAATGCACGGCCAGGCAAGGAAAGGGTAACGCAAGGCAAGGCACGGTGAGGCAAGGCAAGGCTAATGCACGACAATGCAGGGCTAGGCAATGCACGGCAAGGCAAGGAAAGGGTAACGCAAGGCAAGGCACGGTCAGGCGAGGCAAGGCTAATGCACGACAACGCAAGGCTAGGCAATGCACGGCTAGGCAAGGAAAGAGTAACGGAAGGAAAGGAAGGCAAAGCAAAGCAAGGCAAGGCAAGTGTAACGGAAGGAACGGCACAGCAAGGGGAAACAAGGCTAAGGCACGACAACGCACGGCTAGGCAGTGCACGGCTAGGCAAGGAAAGAGTAACGGAAGGAAAGAAAGGCAAGGGAAAGCAAGGGAAGGCAAGGCTAACGGAAGGAACGGCACGGTACGGGGAAACAAGGCTAAGGCACGACAACGCAGGACTAGGCAATGCACGGCAAGGCAAAGAAAGGGTAACGCAAGGCAAGGCACGGTCAGGCGACGCAAGGCTAAGGCACGACAACGCAAGGCTAGGCAATGCACGGAAGGTAAGTAAAGAGTAACGGAAGGCAAGGAAGGCAAGGGAAAGCAAGGGTAGGCAAGGGCAACGGACGGAACGGCACGTTAAGGGGAAACAAGCCTAAGGCACGACAACGCAGGACTAGGCAATGCACGGCAAGGCAAGGAAAGGGTAACGCAAGGCAAGGCACGGTCAGGCGAGGCAACGCTAATGCACGAAAAAGCACGGCTAGGCAATGCACGGCAAGGCAAGGAAAGGGTAACGCAAGGTAAGGCACGGTCAGGCGACGCAAGGCTAAGGCACGACAACGCAAGGCTAGGCAATGCACGGAAGGTAAGTAAAGAGTAACGGAAGGCAAGGAAGGCAAGGGAAAGCAAGGGTAGGCAAGGGCAACGGACGGAACGGCACGTTAAGGGGAAACAAGCCTAAGGCACGACAACGCAGGACTAGGCAATGCACGGCAAGGCAAGGAAAGGGTAACGCAAGGCAAGGGACGGTCAGGCGAGGCAACGCTAATGCACGAAAAAGCACGGCTAGGCAATGCACGGCAAGGCAAGGAAAGGGTAACGCAAGGCAAGGCACGGTCAGGCGAGGCAAGGCTAATGCACGACAACGCAATGCTAGGCAATGCACGGCAAGGCAAGGAAAGAGTAACGCAAGGCAATGCACGGTCAGGCGAGGCAAGGCTAAGGCACGACAACGCAAGGCTAGGCAGTGCTCGGCAAGGCAAGGAAAGAGTAACGGAAGGAAAGAAAGGGAAGGGAAAGCAAGGGAAGGCAAGGGTAACGGAAGGAACGGCACGGTAAGGGGAAACAAGGCTAAGGCACGACAACGCAGGACTAGGCAATGCACGGCAAGGCAAAGAAAGCGTAACGCAAGGCAAGGCACGGTCAGGCGAGGCAAGGCTAATGCACGACAACGCAAGGCTAGGCAATGCACGGCTAGGCAAGGAAAGAGTAACGGAAGGAGAGGAAGGCAAGGCAAAGCAAGGCAAGGCAAGTGTAACAAAAGGCAAGGCACGGCAAGGGGAACAAGGGTAAGGCACGGCAACGCACGGCTAGGCAATGCACGGCCAAGCAAGGAAAGGGTAACGCAAGGCAAGGCACGGTGAGGAAAGGCAAGGCTAATGCACGACAATGCAGGGCTAGGCAATGCACGGCAAGGTAAGGAAAGCATAACGCAAGGCAAGGCACGGTCAGGCGAGGCAAGGCTAATGCACGACAACGCAAGGCTAGGCAGTGCTCGGCAAGGCAAGGAAAGAGTAACGGAAGGAAAGAAAGGCAAGGGAAAGCAAGGGAAGGCAAGGGTAACGGAAGGAACGGCACGGTAAGGGGAAAGAAGGCTAAGGCACGACAACGCAGGATTAGGCAATGCAGGGCAAGGCAAGGAAAGGGTAACGCAAGGCAAGGCACGGTCAGGCGAGGCAAGGCTAAGGCAGGACAACGCAAGGCTAGGCAATGCACGGAAGGCAAGCAAAGAGTAACGGAAGGCAAGGAAGGCAAGGGAAGGCAAAGGTAGGCAAGGGCAACGGACGGAACGGCACGTTAAGGGGAAACAAGCCTAAGGCACGACAACGCAGGACTAGGCAATGCACGGCAAGGCAAGGAAAGGGTAACGCAAGGCAAGGCACGGTCAGGCGAGGCAACGCTAATGCACGAAAAAGCACGGCTAGGCAATGCACGGCAAGGCAAGGAAAGGGTAACGCAAGACAAGGCACGGTCAGGCGAGGCAACGCTAATGCACGAAAAAGCACGGCTAGGCAATGCACGGCAAGGCAAGGAAAGGGTAACGCAAGGCAAGGCACGGTCAGGCGAGGCAAGGCTAATGCACGACAACGCAAGGCTAGGCAATGCACGGCTAGGCAAGGAAAGAGTAACGGAAGGAGAGGAAGGCAAGGCAAAGCAAGGCAAGGCAAGTGTAACAAAAGGCAAGGCACGGCAAGGGGAAACAAGGGTAAGGCACGGCAACGCACGGCTAGGCAATGCACGGCCAAGCAAGGAAAGGGTAACGCAAGGCAAGGCACGGTGAGGAAAGGCAAGGCTAATGCACGACAATGCAGGGCTAGGCAATGCACGGCAAGGCAAGGAAAGCATAACGCAAGGCAAGGCACGGTCAGGCGAGGCAAGGCTAATGCACGACAACGCAAGGCTAGGCAGTGCTCGGCAAGGCAAGGAAAGAGTAAGGGAAGGAAAGAAAGGCAAGGGAAAGCAAGGGAAGGCAAGGGTAACGGAAGGAACGGCACGGTAAGGGGAAACAAGGCTAAGGCACGACAACGCAGGACTAGGCAATGCACGGCAAGGCAAGGAAAGGGTAACGCAAGGCAAGGCACGGTCAGGCGAGGCAAGGCTAAGGCAGGACAACGCAAGGCTAGGCAATGCACGGAAGGCAAGCAAAGAGTAACGGAAGGCAAGGAAGGCAAGGGAAGGCAAAGGTAAAGGAAGGAACGGCACGGTAAGCGGAAAAAAGGCTAAGGCACGACAACGCACGGCTAGGCAGTGCACGGCTAGGCAAGGAAAAGGAAGGAAAGGAAGGCAAGGCAAAGTAAGGCAAGGCACGTGTAACGGAAGAAACGGCACAGCAAGGGGAAACAAGGCTAAGGCAAGACAACGCACGGCTAGGCAATGCACGGCAAGGGAAGGAAAGGGTAACGCAAGGCAAGGCACGGTCAGGCGAGGCAAGGCTAATGCACGACGACGCAAGGCTAGGCAATGCACGGCTAGGCAAGGAAAGAGTAACGGAAGGAAAGGAAGGCAAAGCAATGCAAGGCAAGGCAAGTGTAACAAAAGGCACGGCACGGCAAGGGGAAACAAGGGTAAGGCACGACAACGCAAGGCTAGGCAGTGCACGGCAAGGCAAGGAAAGGGTAACGCAAGGCAAGGTACGGTGAGGCAAGGGAAGGCTAATGCACGACAACGCAAGGCTAGGCAGTGCACAGCTAGGCAAGGAAAGAGTAACGGAAGGAAAGGAAGGCAAGGCAAAGAAAGGCAAGGCAAGTGTAACGGAAGGAACGGCACAGCAAGGGGAAACAAGGCTAAGGCACGACAACGCACGGCTAGGCAGTGCACGGCTAGGCAAGGAAAGAGTAACGGAAGGAAAGAAAGGCAAGGGAAAGCAAGGGAAGGCAAGGCTAACGGAAGGAACGGCACGGTACGGGGAAACAAGGCTAAGGCACGACAACGCAGGACTAGGCAATGCACGGCAAGGCAAAGAAAGGGTAACGCAAGGCAAGGCACGGTCAGGCGACGCAAGGCTAAGGCACGACAACGCAAGGCTAGGCAATGCACGGAAGGTAAGTAAAGAGTAACGGAAGGCAAGGAATGCAAGGTAAAGCAAGGGTAGGCAAGGGCAAAGGACGGAACGGCACGTTAAGGGGAAACAAGCCTAAGGCACGACAACGCAGGACTAGGCAATGCACGGCAAGGCAAGGAAAGGGTAACGCAAGGCAAGGCACGGTCAGGCGAGGCAACGCTAATGCACGAAAAAGCACGGCTAGGCAATGCACGGCAAGGCAAGGAAAGGGTAACGCAAGGCAAGGCACGGTCAGGCGAGGCAAGGCTAATGCACGACAACGCAAGGCTAGGCAATGCACGGCAAGGCAAGGAAAGAGTAACGCAAGGCAATGCACGGTCAGGCGAGGCAAGGCAAAGGCAAGACAACGCAAGGCTAGGCAGTGCTCGGCAAGGCAAGGAAAGAGTAACGGAAGGAAAGAAAGGCAAGGGAAAGCAAGGGAAGGCAAGGGTAACGGAAGGAACGGCACGGTAAGGGGAAACAAGGCTAAGGCACAACGCAGGACTAGGCAATGCACGGCAAGGCAAAGAAAGCGTAACGCAAGGCAAGGCACGGTCAGGCGAGGCAAGGCTAATGCACGACAACGCAAGGCTAGGCAATGCACGGCTAGGCAAGGAAAGAGTAACGGAAGGAGAGGAAGGCAAGGCAAAGCAAGGCAAGGCAAGTGTAACAAAAGGCAAGGCACGGCAAGGGGAAACAAGGGTAAGGCACGGCAACGCACCGCTAGGCAATGCACGGCCAAGCAAGGAAAGGGTAACGCAAGGCAAGGCACGGTGAGGAAAGGCAAGGCTAATGCACGACAATGCAGGGCTAGGCAATGCACGGCAAGGTAAGGAAAGCATAACGCAAGGCAAGGCACGGTCAGGCGAGGCAAGGCTAATGCACGACAACGCAAGGCTAGGCAGTGCTCGGCAAGGCAAGGAAAGTGTAACGGAAGGAAAGAAAGGCAAGGGAAAGCAAGGGAAGGCAAGGGTAACGGAAGGAACGGCACGGTAAGGGGAAACAAGGCTAAGGCACGACAACGCAGGATTAGGCAATGCACGGCAAGGCAAGGAAAGGGTAACCCAAGGCAAGGCACGGTCAGGCGAGGCAAGGCTAAGGCAGGACAACGCAAGGCTAGGCAATGCACGGAAGGCAAGCAAAGAGTAACGGAAGGCAAGGAAGGCAAGGGAAGGCAAAGGTAAAGGAAGGAACGGCACGGTAAGCGGAAACAAGGCTAAGGCACGACAACTCAGGACTAGGCAATGCAAGGCAAGGCAAGGAAAGGGTAACGCAAGGCAAGGCACGGTCAGGCGAGGCAAGGCTAATGCACGACAACGCAAGGCTAGGCAATGCACGGCAAGGCAAGGAAAGAGTAACGCAAGGCAATGCACGGTCAGGCGAGGCAAGGCTAAGGCACGACAACGAAAGGCTAGGCAGTGCTCGGCAAGGCAAGGAAAGAGTAACGGAAGGAAAGAAAGGCAAGGGAAAGCAAGGGAAGGCAAGGGTAACGGAAGGAACGGCACGGTAAGGGGAAACAAGGCTAAGGCACGACAACGCAGGACTAGGCAATGCACGGCAAGGCAAAGAAAGCGTAACGCAAGGCAAGGCACGGTCAGGCGAGGCAAGGCTAATGCACGACAACGCAAGGCTAGGCAATGCACGGCTAGGCAAGGAAAGAGTAACGGAAGGAGAGGAAGGCAAGGCAAAGCAAGGCAAGGCAAGTGTAACAAAAGGCAAGGCACGGCAAGGGGAAACAAGGGTAAGGCACGGCAACGCACGGCTAGGCAATGCACGGCCAAGCAAGGAAAGGGTAACGCAAGGCAAGGCACGGTGAGGAAAGGCAAGGCTAATGCACGACAATGCAGGGCTAGGCAATGCACGGCAAGGGAAGGAAAGCATAACGCAAGGCAAGGCACGGTCAGGCGAGGCAAGGCTAATGCACGACAACGCAAGGCTAGGCAGTGCTCGGCAAGGCAAGGAAAGAGTAACGGAAGGAAAGAAAGGCAAGGGAAAGCAAGGGAAGGCAAGGGTAACGGAAGGAACGGCACGGTAAGGGGAAACAAGGCTAAGGCACGACAACGCAGGACTAGGCAATGCACGGCAAGGCAAAGAAAGCGTAACGCAAGGCAAGGCACGGTCAGGCGAGGCAAGGCTAATGCACGACAACGCAAGGCTAGGCAATGCACGGCTAGGCAAGGAAAGAGTAACGGAAGGAGAGGAAGGCAAGGCAAAGCAAGGCAAGGCAAGTGTAACAAAAGGCAAGGCACGGCAAGGGGAACAAGGGTAAGGCACGGCAACGCACGGCTAGGCAATGCACGGCCAAGCAAGGAAAGGGTAACGCAAGGCAAGGCACGGTGAGGAAAGGCAAGGCTAATGCACGACAATGCAGGGCTAGGCAATGCACGGCAAGGTAAGGAAAGCATAACGCAAGGCAAGGCACGGTCAGGCGAGGCAAGGCTAATGCACGACAACGCAAGGCTAGGCAGTGCTCGGCAAGGCAAGGAAAGAGTAACGGAAGGAAAGAAAGGCAAGGGAAAGCAAGGGAAGGCAAGGGTAACGGAAGGAACGGCACGGTAAGGGGAAAGAAGGCTAAGGCACGACAACGCAGGATTAGGCAATGCAGGGCAAGGCAAGGAAAGGGTAACGCAAGGCAAGGCACGGTCAGGCGAGGCAAGGCTAAGGCAGGACAACGCAAGGCTAGGCAATGCACGGAAGGCAAGCAAAGAGTAACGGAAGGCAAGGAAGGCAAGGGAAGGCAAAGGTAAAGGAAGGAACGGCACGGTAAGCGGAAACAAGGCTAAGGCACGACAACTCAGGACTAGGCAATGCAAGGCAAGGCAAGGAAAGGGTAACGCAAGGCAAGGCACGGTCAGGCGAGGCAAGGCTAAGGCAGGACAACGCAAGGCTAGGCAATGCACGGCTAGGCAAGGAAAGAGTAACGGAAGGAAAGGAAGGCAAGGCAAAGAAAGGCAAGGCAAGTGTAACGGAAGGAACGGCACAGCAAGGGGAAACAAGGCTAAGGCACGACAACGCACGGCTAGGCAGTGCACGGCTAGGCAAGGAAAGAGTAACGGAAGGAAAGAAAGGCAAGGGAAAGCAAGGGAAGGCAAGGCTAACGGAAGGAACGGCACGGTACGGGGAAAAAGGCTAAGGCACGACAACGCAGGACTAGGCAATGCACGGCAAGGCAAAGAAAGGGTAACGCAAGGCAAGGCACGGTCAGGCGACGCAAGGCTAAGGCACGACAACGCAAGGCTAGGCAATGCACGGAAGGTAAGTAAAGAGTAACGGAAGGCAAGGAAGGCAAGGGAAAGCAAGGGTAGGCAAGGGCAACGGACGGAACGGCACGTTAATGGGAAACAAGCCTAAGGCACGACAACGCAGGACTAGGCAATGCACGGCAAGGCAAGGAAAGGGTAACGCAAGGCAAGGCACGGTCAGGCGAGGCAACGCTAATGCACGAAAAAGCACGGCTAGGCAATGCACGGCAAGGCAAGGAAAGGGTAACGCAAGGCAAGGCACGGTCAGGCGAGGCAACGCTAATGCACGAAAAAGCACGGCTAGGCAATGCACGGCAAGGCAAGGAAAGGGTAACGCAAGGCAAGGCACGGTCAAGCGAGGCAAGGCTAATGCACGACAACGCAAGGCTAGGCAGTGCTCGGCAAGGCAAGGAAAGAGTAACGGAAGGAAAGAAAGGCAAGGGAAAGCAAGGGAAGGCAAGGGTAACGGAAGGAACGGCACGGTAAGGGGAAACAATGCGAAGGCACGACAACGCAGGACTAGGCAATGCACAGCAAGGCAAAGAAAGGGTAACGCAAGGCAAGGCACGGTCAGGCGAGGCAAGGCTAATGCACGACAACGCAAGGCTAGGCAATGCACGGCTAGGCAAGGAAAGAGTAACGGAAGGAGAGGAAGGCAAGGCAAAGCAAGGCAAGGCAAGTGTAACAAAAGGCAAGGCACGGCAAGGGGAAACAAGGGTAAGGCACGACAAGGCACGGCTAGGCAATGCACCGCAAGGCAAGGAAAGGGTAACGCAAGGCAAGGCACGGTGAGGAAAGGCAAGGCTAATGCACGACAATGCAGGGCTAGGCAATGCACGGCAAGGCAAGGAAAGGGTAACGCAAGGCAAGGCACGGTCAGGCGAGGCAAGGCTAAGGCAGGACAACGCAAGGCTAGGCAATGCACGGAAGGCAAGCAAAGAGTAACGGAAGGCAAGGAAGGCAAGGGAAGGCAAAGGTAAAGGAAGGAACGGCACGGTAAGTGGAAACAAGGCTAAGGCACGACAACTCAGGACTAGGCAATGCAAGGCAAGGCAAGGAAAGGGTAACGCAAGGCAAGGCACGGTCAGGCGAGGCAAGGCTAAGGCAGGACAACGCAAGGCTAGGCAATGCACGGCTAGGCAAGGAAAGAGTAACGGAAGGAAAGGAAGGCAAGGCAAAGAAAGGCAAGGCAAGTGTAACGGAAGGAACGGCACAGCAAGGGGAAACAAGGCTAAGGCACGACAACGCACGGCTAGGCAGTGCACGGCTAGGCAAGGAAAGAGTAACGGAAGGAAAGAAAGGCAAGGGAAAGCAAGGGAAGGCAAGGCTAACGGAAGGAACGGCACGGTACGGGGAAAAAGGCTAAGGCACGACAACGCAGGACTAGGCAATGCACGGCAAGGCAAAGAAAGGGTAACGCAAGGCAAGGCACGGTCAGGCGACGCAAGGCTAAGGCACGACAACGCAAGGCTAGGCAATGCACGGAAGGTAAGTAAAGAGTAACGGAAGGCAAGGAAGGCAAGGGAAAGCAAGGGTAGGCAAGGGCAACGGACGGAACGGCACGTTAAGGGGAAACAAGCCTAAGGCACGACAACGCAGGACTAGGCAATGCACGGCAAGGCAAGGAAAGGGTAACGCAAGGCAAGGCACGGTCAGGCGAGGCAACGCTAATGCACGAAAAAGCACGGCTAGGCAATGCACGGCAAGGCAAGGAAAGGGTAACGCAAGGCAAGGCACGGTCAGGCGAGGCAAGGCTAATGCACGACAACGCAAGGCTAGGCAATGCACGGCAAGGCAAGGAAAGGGTAACGCAAGGCAATGCACGGTCAGGCGAGGCAAGGCTAATGCACGACAACGCAAGGCTAGGCAGTGCACGGCTAGGCAAGGAAAGAGTAACATAAGCAAAGGAAGGCAAGGCAAAGCAAGGCAAGGCAAGTGTAACAAAAGGCACGTCACGGTAAGGGGAAACAAGGCTAAGGCACGGCAACGCACTGCTAGGCAATGCACGGCCAGGCAAGGAAAGGGTAACGCAAGGCAAGGCACGGTGAGGCAAGGCAAGGCTAATGCACGACAATGCAGGGCTAGGCAATGCACGGCAAGGCAAGGAAAGGGTAACGCAAGGCAAGGCACGGTCAGGCGAGGCAAGGCTAATGCACGACAACGCAAGGCTAGGCAATGCACGGCTAGGCAAGGAAAGAGTAACGGAAGGAAAGGAAGGCAAAGCAAAGCAAGGCAAGGCAAGTGTAACGGAAGGAACGGCACAGCAAGGGGAAACAAGGCTAAGGCACGACAACGCACGGCTAGGCAGTGCACGGCTAGGCAAGGAAAGAGTAACGGAAGGAAAGAAAGGCAAGGGAAAGCAAGGGAAGGCAAGGCTAACGGAAGGAACGGCACGGTACGGGGAAACAAGGCTAAGGCACGACAACGCAGGACTAGGCAATGCACGGCAAGGCAAAGAAAGGGTAACGCAAGGCAAGGCACGGTCAGGCGACGCAAGGCTAAGGCACGACAACGCAAGGCTAGGCAATGCACGGAAGGTAAGTAAAGAGTAACGGAAGGCAAGGAAAGCAAGGGAAAGCAAGGGTAGGCAAGGGCAACGGACGGAGCGGCACGTTAAGGGGAAACAAGCCTAAGGCACGACAACGCAGGACTAGGCAATGCACGGCAAGGCAAGGAAAGGGTAACGCAAGGCAAGGCACGGTCAGGCGAGGCAACGCTAATGCACGAAAAAGCACGGCTAGGCAATGCACGGCAAGGCAAGGAAAGGGTAACGCAAGGCAAGGCACGGTCAGGCGACGCAAGGCTAAGGCACGACAACGCAAGGCTAGGCAATGCACGGAAGGTAAGTAAAGAGTAACGGAAGGCAAGGAAGGCAAGGGAAAGCAAGGGTAGGCAAGGGCAACGGACGGAACGGCACGTTAAGGGGAAACAAGCCTAAGGCACGACAACGCAGGACTAGGCAATGCACGGCAAGGCAAGGAAAGGGTAACGCAAGGCAAGGGACGGTCAGGCGAGGCAACGCTAATGCACGAAAAAGCACGGCTAGGCAATGCACGGCAAGGCAAGGAAAGGGTAACGCAAGGCAAGGCACGGTCAGGCGAGGCAAGGCTAATGCACGACAACGCAAGGCTAGGCAATGCACGGCAAGGCAAGGAAAGAGTAACGCAAGGCAATGCACGGTCAGGCGAGGCAAGGCTAAGGCACGACAACGCAAGGCTAGGCAGTGCTCGGCAAGGCAAGGAAAGAGTAACGGAAGGAAAGAAAGGCAAGGGAAAGCAAGGGAAGGCAAGGGTAACGGAAGGAACGGCACGGTAAGGGGAAACAAGGCTAAGGCACGACAACGCAGGACTAGGCAATGCACGGCAAGGCAAAGAAAGCGTAACGCAAGGCAAGGCACGGTCAGGCGAGGCAAGGCTAATGCACGACAACGCAAGGCTAGGCAATGCACGGCTAGGCAAGGAAAGAGTAACGGAAGGAGAGGAAGGCAAGGCAAAGCAAGGCAAGGCAAGTGTAACAAAAGGCAAGGCACGGCAAGGGGAACAAGGGTAAGGCACGGCAACGCACGGCTAG
Source organism: Macrotis lagotis (assembly GCF_037893015.1). NCBI lineage: Eukaryota > Metazoa > Chordata > Mammalia > Peramelemorphia > Peramelidae > Macrotis > Macrotis lagotis. Next base: position 188,909 of record NW_027422176.1, on the reverse strand, counting down.
GCAATGCACGGCCAAGCAAGGAAAGGGTAACGCAAGGCAAGGCACGGTGAGGAAAGGCAAGGCTAATGCACGACAATGCAGGGCTAGGCAATGCACGGCAAGGTAAGGAAAGCATAACGCAAGGCAAGGCACGGTCAGGCGAGGCAAGGCTAATGCACGACAACGCAAGGCTAGGCAGTGCTCGGCAAGGCAAGGAAAGAGTAACGGAAGGAAAGAAAGGCAAGGGAAAGCAAGGGAAGGCAAGGGTAACGGAAGGAACGGCACGGTAAGGGGAAAGAAGGCTAAGGCACGACAACGCAGGATTAGGCAATGCAGGGCAAGGCAAGGAAAGGGTAACGCAAGGCAAGGCACGGTCAGGCGAGGCAAGGCTAAGGCAGGACAACGCAAGGCTAGGCAATGCACGGAAGGCAAGCAAAGAGTAACGGAAGGCAAGGAAGGCAAGGGAAGGCAAAGGTAAAGGAAGGAACGGCACGGTAAGCGGAAACAAGGCTAAGGCACGACAACTCAGGACTAGGCAATGCAAGGCAAGGCAAGGAAAGGGTAACGCAAGGCAAGGCACGGTCAGGCGAGGCAAGGCTAAGGCAGGACAACGCAAGGCTAGGCAATGCACGGCTAGGCAAGGAAAGAGTAACGGAAGGAAAGGAAGGCAAGGCAAAGAAAGGCAAGGCAAGTGTAACGGAAGGAACGGCACAGCAAGGGGAAACAAGGCTAAGGCACGACAACGCACGGCTAGGCAGTGCACGGCTAGGCAAGGAAAGAGTAACGGAAGGAAAGAAAGGCAAGGGAAAGCAAGGGAAGGCAAGGCTAACGGAAGGAACGGCACGGTACGGGGAAAAAGGGTAAGGCACGACAACGCAGGACTAGGCAATGCACGGCAAGGCAAAGAAAGGGTAACGCAAGGCAAGGCACGGTCAGGCGACGCAAGGCTAAGGCACGACAACGCAAGGCTAGGCAATGCACGGAAGGTAAGTAAAGAGTAACGGAAGGCAAGGAAGGCAAGGGAAAGCAAGGGTAGGCAAGGGCAACGGACGGAACGGCACGTTAATGGGAAACAAGCCTAAGGCACGACAACGCAGGACTAGGCAATGCACGGCAAGGCAAGGAAAGGGTAACGCAAGGCAAGGCACGGTCAGGCGAGGCAACGCTAATGCACGAAAAAGCACGGCTAGGCAATGCACGGCAAGGCAAGGAAAGGGTAACGCAAGGCAAGGCACGGTCAGGCGAGGCAAGGCTAATGCACGACAACGCAAGGCTAGGCAATGCACGGCAAGGCAAGGAAAGGGTAACGCAAGGCAATGCACGGTCAGGCGAGGCAAGGCTAATGCACGACAACGCAAGGCTAGGCAGTGCTCGGCAAGGCAAGGAAAGAGTAACGGAAGGAAAGAAAGGCAAGGGAAAGCAAGAGAAGGCAAGGGTAACGGAAGGAACGGCACGGTAAGGGGAAACAAGGCTAAGGCAGGACAACGCAGGACTAGGCAATGCACGGCAAGGCAATGAAAGGGTAACGCAAGGCAAGGCAAGGTCAGGCGAGGCAAGGCTAATGCACGACAACGCAAGGCTAGGCAATGCACGGCTAGGCAAGGAAAGAGTAACGGAAGGAGAGGAAGGCAAGGCAAAGCAAGGCAAGGCAAGTGTAACAAAAGGCAAGGCACGGCAAGGGGAAACAAGGGTAAGGCACGGCAACGCACGGCTAGGCAATGCACGGCAAGGGAAGGAAAGGGTAACGCAAGGCAAGGCACGGTCAGGCGAGGCAAGGCTAATGCACGACAACGCAAGGCTAGGCAATGCACGGCTAGGCAAGGAAAGAGTAACGGAAGGAAAGGAAGGCAAAGCAAAGCAAGGCAAGGCAAGTGTAACAAAAGGCACGGCACGGCAAGGGGAAACAAGGGTAAGGCACGACAACGCAAGGCTAGGCAGTAAACGGCAAGGCAAGGAAAGGGTAACGGAAGGAAAGGAAGGCAAGGCAACGAAAGGCAAGGCAAGTGTAACGGAAGGAACGGCACAGCAAGGGGAAACAAGGCTAAGGCACGACAACGCACGGCTAGGCAGTGCACGGCTAGGCAAGGAAAGAGTAACGGAAGGAAAGAAAGGCAAGGGAAAGCAAGGGAAGCCAAGGCTAACGGAAGGAACGGCACGGTACGGGGAAACAAGGCTAAGGCACGACAACGCAGGACTAGGCAATGCACGGCAAGGCAAAGAAAGGGTAACGCAAGGCAAGGCACGGTCAGGCGACGCAAGGCTAAGGCACGACAACGCAAGGGTAGGCAATGCACGGAAGGTAAGTAAAGAGTAACGGAAGGCAAGGAAGGCAAGGGAAAGCAAGGGTAGGCAAGGGCAACGGACGGAACGGCACGTTAAGGGGAAACAAGCCTAAGGCACGACAACGCAGGACTAGGCAATGCACGGCAAGGCAAGGAAAGGGTAACGCAAGGCAAGGCACGGTCAGGCGACGCAACGCTAATGCACGAAAAAGCACGGCTAGGCAATGCACGGCAAGGCAAGGAAAGGGTAACGCAAGGCAAGGCACGGTCAGGCGAGGCAACGCTAATGCACGAAAAAGCACGGCTAGGCAATGCACGGCAAGGCAAGGAAAGGGTAACGCAAGGCAAGGCACGGTCAGGCGAGGCAAGGCTAATGCACGACAACGCAAGGCTAGGCAATGCACGGCTAGGCAAGGAAAGAGTAACGGAAGGAGAGGAAGGCAAGGCAAAGCAAGGCAAGGCAAGTGTAACAAAAGGCAAGGCACGGCAAGGGGAAACAAGGGTAAGGCACGGCAACGCACGGCTAGGCAATGCACGGCCAAGCAAGGAAAGGGTAACGCAAGGCAAGGCACGGTGAGGAAAGGCAAGGCTAATGCACGACAATGCAGGGCTAGGCAATGCACGGCAAGGCAAGGAAAGCATAACGCAAGGCAAGGCACGGTCAGGCGAGGCAAGGCTAATGCACGACAACGCAAGGCTAGGCAGTGCTCGGCAAGGCAAGGAAAGAGTAAGGGAAGGAAAGAAAGGCAAGGGAAAGCAAGGGAAGGCAAGGGTAACGGAAGGAACGGCACGGTAAGGGGAAACAAGGCTAAGGCACGACAACGCAGGACTAGGCAATGCACGGCAAGGCAAGGAAAGGGTAACGCAAGGCAAGGCACGGTCAGGCGAGGCAAGGCTAAGGCAGGACAACGCAAGGCTAGGCAATGCACGGAAGGCAAGCAAAGAGTAACGGAAGGCAAGGAAGGCAAGGGAAGGCAAAGGTAAAGGAAGGAACGGCACGGTAAGCGGAAACAAGGCTAAGGCACGACAACGCACGGCTAGGCAGTGCACGGCTAGGCAAGGAAAAGGAAGGAAAGGAAGGCAAGGCAAAGTAAGGCAAGGCACGTGTAACGGAAGAAACGGCACAGCAAGGGGAAACAAGGCTAAGGCAAGACAACGCACGGCTAGGCAATGCACGGCAAGGGAAGGAAAGGGTAACGCAAGGCAAGGCACGGTCAGGCGAGGCAAGGCTAATGCACGACAACGCAAGGCTAGGCAATGCACGGCTAGGCAAGGAAAGAGTAACGGAAGGAAAGGAAGGCAAAGCAATGCAAGGCAAGGCAAGTGTAACAAAAGGCACGGCACGGCAAGGGGAAACAAGGGTAAGGCACGACAACGCAAGGCTAGGCAGTGCACGGCAAGGCAAGGAAAGGGTAACGCAAGGCAAGGTACGGTGAGGCAAGGGAAGGCTAATGCACGACAACGCAAGGCTAGGCAGTGCACAGCTAGGCAAGGAAAGAGTAACGGAAGGAAAGGAAGGCAAGGCAAAGAAAGGCAAGCCAAGTGTAACGGAAGGAACGGCACAGCAAGGGGAAACAAGGCTAAGGCACGACAACGCACGGCTAGGCAGTGCACGGCTAGGCAAGGAAAGAGTAACGGAAGGAAAGAAAGGCAAGGGAAAGCAAGGGAAGGCAAGGCTAACGGAAGGAACGGCACGGTACGGGGAAACAAGGCTAAGGCACGACAACGCAGGACTAGGCAATGCACGGCAAGGCAAAGAAAGGGTAACGCAAGGCAAGGCACGGTCAGGCGACGCAAGGCTAAGGCACGACAACGCAAGGCTAGGCAATGCACGGAAGGTAAGTAAAGAGTAACGGAAGGCAAGGAATGCAAGGTAAAGCAAGGGTAGGCAAGGGCAAAGGACGGAACGGCACGTTAAGGGGAAACAAGCCTAAGGCACGACAACGCAGGACTAGGCAATGCACGGCAAGGCAAGGAAAGGGTAACGCAAGGCAAGGCACGGTCAGGCGAGGCAACGCTAATGCACGAAAAAGCACGGCTAGGCAATGCACGGCAAGGCAAGGAAAGGGTAACGCAAGGCAAGGCACGGTCAGGCGAGGCAAGGCTAATGCACGACAACGCAAGGCTAGGCAATGCACGGCAAGGCAAGGAAAGAGTAACGCAAGGCAATGCACGGTCAGGCGAGGCAAGGCTAAGGCACGACAACGCAAGGCTAGGCAGTGCTCGGCAAGGCAAGGAAAGAGTAACGGAAGGAAAGAAAGGCAAGGGAAAGCAAGGGAAGGCAAGGGTAACGGAAGGAACGGCACGGTAAGGGGAAACAAGGCTAAGGCACAACGCAGGACTAGGCAATGCACGGCAAGGCAAAGAAAGCGTAACGCAAGGCAAGGCACGGTCAGGCGAGGCAAGGCTAATGCACGACAACGCAAGGCTAGGCAATGCACGGCTAGGCAAGGAAAGAGTAACGGAAGGAGAGGAAGGCAAGGCAAAGCAAGGCAAGGCAAGTGTAACAAAAGGCAAGGCACGGCAAGGGGAAACAAGGGTAAGGCACGGCAACGCACGGCTAGGCAATGCACGGCCAAGCAAGGAAAGGGTAACGCAAGGCAAGGCACGGTGAGGAAAGGCAAGGCTAATGCACGACAATGCAGGGCTAGGCAATGCACGGCAAGGTAAGGAAAGCATAACGCAAGGCAAGGCACGGTCAGGCGAGGCAAGGCTAATGCACGACAACGCAAGGCTAGGCAGTGCTCGGCAAGGCAAGGAAAGTGTAACGGAAGGAAAGAAAGGCAAGGGAAAGCAAGGGAAGGCAAGGGTAACGGAAGGAACGGCACGGTAAGGGGAAACAAGGCTAAGGCACGACAACGCAGGATTAGGCAATGCACGGCAAGGCAAGGAAAGGGTAACCCAAGGCAAGGCACGGTCAGGCGAGGCAAGGCTAAGGCAGGACAACGCAAGGCTAGGCAATGCACGGAAGGCAAGCAAAGAGTAACGGAAGGCAAGGAAGGCAAGGGAAGGCAAAGGTAAAGGAAGGAACGGCACGGTAAGCGGAAACAAGGCTAAGGCACGACAACTCAGGACTAGGCAATGCAAGGCAAGGCAAGGAAAGGGTAACGCAAGGCAAGGCACGGTCAGGCGAGGCAAGGCTAATGCACGAGAACGCAAGGCTAGGCAATGCACGGCTAGGCAAGGAAAGAGTAACGGAAGGAAAGGAAGGCAAGGCAAAGAAAGGCAAGGCAAGTGTAACGGAAGGAACGGCACAGCAAGGGGAAACAAGGCTAAGGCACGACAACGCACGGCTAGGCAGTGCACGGCTAGGCAAGGAAAGAGTAACGGAAGGAAGGAAAGGCAAGGGAAAGCAAGGGAAGGCAAGGCTAACGGAAGGAACGGCACGGTACGGGTAAATAAGGCTAAGGCACGACAACGCAGGACTAGGCAATGCACGGCAAGGCAAAGAAAGGGTAACGCAAGGCAAGGCACGGTCAGGCGACGCAAGGCTAAGGCACGACAACGCAAGGCTAGGCAATGCACGGAAGGTAAGTAAAGAGTAACGGAAGGCAAGGAAGGCAAGGGAAAGCAAGGGTAGGCAAGGGCAACGGACGGAACGGCACGTTAAGGGGAAACAAGCCTAAGGCACGACAACGCAGGACTAGGCAATGCCCGGCAAGGCAAGGAAAGGGTAACGCAAGGCAATGCACGGTCAGGCGAGGCAAGGCTAATGCACGACAACGCAAGGCTAGGCAGTGCTCGGCAAGGCAAGGAAAGAGTAACGGAAGGAAAGAAAGGCAAGGGAAAGCAAGGGAATGCAAGGGTAACGGAAGGAACGGCACGGTAAGGGGAAACAAGGCTAAGGCACGACAAGGCAGGACTAGGCAATGCACGGCAAGGCAAAGAAATGGTAACGCAAGGCAAGGCACGGTCAGGCGAGGCAAGGCTAATGCACGACAACGCAAGGCTAGGCAATGCACGGCTAGGCAAGGAAAGACTAACGGAAGGAGAGGAAGGCAAGGCAAAGCAAGGCAAGGCAAGTGTAACAAAAGGCAAGGCACGGCAAGGGGAAACAAGGGTAAGGCACGGCAACGCACGGCTAGGCAATGCACGGCCAAGCAAGGAAAGGGTAACGCAAGGCAAGGCACGGTGAGGAAAGGCAAGGCTAATGCACGACAATGCAGGGCTAGGCAATGCACGGCAAGGCAAGGAAAGCATAACGCAAGGCAAGGCACGGTCAGGCGAGGCAAGGCTAATGCACGACAAGGCAAGGCTAGGCAGTGCTCGGCAAGGCAAGGAAAGAGTAAGGGAAGGAAAGAAAGGCAAGGGAAAGCAAGGGAAGGCAAGGGTAACGGAAGGAACGGCACGGTAAGGGGAAACAAGGCTAAGGCACGACAACGCAGGACTAGGCAATGCACGGCAAGGCAAGGAAAGGGTAACGCAAGGCAAGGCACGGTCAGGCGAGGCAACGCTAATGCACGAAAAAGCACGGCTAGGCAATGCACGGCAAGGCAAGGAAAGGGTAACGAAAGGCAAGGCACGGTCAGGCGAGGCAAAACTAATGCACGACAACGCAAGGCTAGGCAATGCACGGCAAGGCAAGGAACGAGTAACGCAAGGCAATGCACGGTCAGGCGAGGCAAGGCTAAGGCACGACAACGCAAGGCTCGGCAATGCACGGCTAGGCAAGGAAAGAGTAACGGAAGGAGAGGAAGGCAAGGCAAAGCAAGGCAAGGCAAGTGTAACAAAAGGCAAGGCACGGCAAGGGGAAACAAGGGTAAGGCACGGCAACGCACGGCTAGGCAATGCACGGCCAAGCAAGGAAAGGGTAACGCAAGGCAAGGCACGGTGAGGAAAGGCAAGGCTAATGCACGACAATGCAGGGCTAGGCAATGCACGGCAAGGCAAGGAAAGCATAACGCAAGGCAAGGCACGGTCAGGCGAGGCAAGGCTAATGCACGACAACGCAAGGCTAGGCAGTGCTCGGCAAGGCAAGGAAAGAGTAACGGAAGGAAAGAAAGGCAAGGGAAAGCAAGGGAAGGCAAGGGTAACGGAAGGAACGGCACGATAAGGGGAAACAAGGCTAAGGCACGACAACGCAGGACTAGGCAATGCACGGCAAGGCAAGGAAAGGGTAACGCATGGCAAGGCACGGTCAGGCGAGGCAAGGCTAAGGCAGGACAACGCAAGGCTAGGCAATGCACGGAAGGCAAGCAAAGAGTAACGGAAGGCAAGGAAGGCAAGGGAAGGCAAAGGTAAAGGAAGGAACGGCACGGTAAGCGGAAACAAGGCTAAGGCACGACAACGCACGGCTAGGCAGTGCACGGCTAGGCAAGGAAAGGGAAGGAAAGGAAGGCAAGGCAAAGTAAGGCAAGGCACGTGTAACGGAAGAAACGGCACAGCAAGGGGAAACAAGGCTAAGGCAAGACAACGCACGGCTAGGCAATGCACGGCAAGGGAAGGAAAGGGTAACGCAAGGCAAGGTACGGTTAGGCAAGGGAAGGCTAATGCACGACAACGCAAGGCTAGGCAGTGCACAGCTAGGCAAGGAAAGAGTAACGGAAGGAAAGGAAGGCAAGGCAAAGAAAGGCAAGGCAAGTGTAACGGAAGGAACGGCACAGCAAGGGGAAACAAGGCTAAGGCACGACAACGCACGGCTAGGCAGTGCACGGCTAGGCAAGGAAAGAGTAACGGAAGGAAAGAAAGGCAAGGGAAAGCAAGGGAAGGCAAGGCTAACGGAAGGAACGGCACGGTACGGGGAAACAAGGCTAACGCACGACAACGCAGGACTAGGCAATGAACGGCAAGGCAAAGAAAGGGTAACGCAAGGCAAGGCACGGTCAGGCGACGCAAGGCTAAGGCACGACAACGCAAGGCTAGGCAATGCACGGAAGGTAAGTAAAGAGTAACGGAAGGCAAGGAAGGCAAGGGAAAGCAAGGGTAGGCAAGGGCAACGGACGGAACGGCACGTTAAGGGGAAACAAGCCTAAGGCACGACAACGCAGGACTAGGCAATGCACGGCAAGTCAAGGAAAGGGTACCGCAAGGCAAGGCACGGTCAGGCGAGGCAACGCTAATGCACGAAAAAGCACGGCTAGGCAATGCACGGCAAGGCAAGGAAAGGGTAACGCAAGGCAAGGCACGGTCAGGCGAGGCAAGGCTAATGCACGACAACGCAAGGCTAGGCAATGCACGGCAAGGCAAGGAAAGAGTAACGCAAGGCAATGCACGGTCAGGCGAGGCAAGGCTAAGGCACGACAACGCAAGGCTAGGCAGTGCTCGGCAAGGCAAGGAAAGAGTAACGGAAGGAAAGAAAGGCAAGGGAAAGCAAGGGAAGGCAAGGCTAACGGAAGGAACGGCACGGTACGGGGAAACAAGGCTAAGGCACGACAACGCAGGACTAGGCAATGCACGGCAAGGCAAAGAAAGGGTAACGCAAGGCAAGGCACGGTCAGGCGACGCAAGGCTAAGGCACGACAACGCAAGGCTAGGCAATGCACGGAAGGTAAGTAAAGAGTAACGGAAGGCAAGGAAGGCAAGGGAAAGCAAGGGTAGGCAAGGGCAACGGACGGAACGGCACGTTAAGGGGAAACAAGCCTAAGGCACGACAACGCAGGACTAGGCAATGCCCGGCAAGGCAAGGAAAGGGTAACGCAAGGCAATGCACGGTCAGGCGAGGCAAGGCTAATGCACGACAACGCAAGGCTAGGCAGTGCTCGGCAAGGCAAGGAAAGAGTAACGGAAGGAAAGAAAGGCAAGGGAAAGCAAGGGAAGGCAAGGGTAACGGAAGGAACGGCACGGTAAGGGGAAACAAGTCTAAGGCACGACAACGCAGGACTAGGCAATGCACGGCAAGGCAAAGAAAGGGTAACGCAAGGCAAGGCACGGTCAGGCGAGGCAAGGCTAATGCACGACAACGCAAGGCTAGGCAATGCACGGCTAAGCAAGGAAAGAGTAACTGAAGGAGAGGAAGGCAAGGCAAAGCAAGGCAAGGCAAGTGTAACAAAAGGCAAGGCACGGCAAGGGGAAACAAGGGTAAGGCACGGCAACGCACGGCTAGGCAATGCACGGCCAAGCAAGAAAAGGGTAACGCAAGGCAAGGCACGGTGAGGAAAGGCAAGGCTAATGCACGACAATGCAGGGCTAGGCAATGCACGGCAAGGCAAGGAAAGCATAACGCAAGGCAAGGCACGGTCAGGCGAGGCAAGGCTAATGCACGACAACGCAAGGCTAGGCAGTGCTCGGCAAGGCAAGGAAAGAGTAAGGGAAGGAAAGAAAGGCAAGGGAAAGCAAGGGAAGGCAAGGGTAACGGAAGGAACGGCACGGTAAGGGGAAACAAGGCTAAGGCACGACAACGCAGGACTAGGCAATGCACGGCAAGGCAAAGAAAGGGTAACGCAAGGCAAGGCACGGTCAGGCGACGCAAGGCTAAGGCACGACAACGCAAGGCTAGGCAATGCACGGCAAGGCAAGGAAAGGGTAACGCAAGGCAAGTGTAACAAAAGGCAAGGCACGGCAAGGGGAAACAAGGGTAAGGCACGGCAACGCACGGCTAGGCAATGCACGGCCAAGCAAGGAAAGGGTAACGCAAGGCAAGGCACGGTCAGGCGAGCCAAGGCTAAGGCACGACAACGCAAGGCTAGGCAGTGCACGGCTACGCAAGGAAAGAGTAACGGAAGGGAAGGAAGGCAAGGCAAAGTAAGGCAAGGCAAGTGTAACGGAAGAAACGGCACAGCAAGGGGAAACAAGGCTAAGGCAAGACAACGCACGGCTAGGCAATGCACGGCAAGGGAAGGAAAGGGTAACGCAAGGCAAGGCACGGTCAGGCGAGGCAAGGCTAATGCACGACAACGCAAGGCTAGGCAATGCACGGCTAGGCAAGGAAAGAGTAACGAAATGAAAGGAAGGCAAAGCAAAGCAAGGCAAGGCAAGTGTAACAAAAGGCACGGCACGGCAAGGGGAAACAAGGGTAAGGCACGACAACGCAAGGCTAGGAAGTGCACGGCAAGGCAAGGAAAGGGTAACGCAAGGCAAGGTACGGTGAGGCAAGGGAAGGCTAATGCACGACAACGCAAGGCTAGGCAGTGCACGGCTAGGCAAGGAAAGAGTAACGGAAGGAAAGGAAGGCAAGGCAAAGAAAGGCAAGGCAAGTGTAACGGAAGGAACGGCACAGCAAGGGGAAACAAGGCTAAGGCACGACAACGCACGGCTAGGCAGTGCACGGCTAGGCAAGGAAAGAGTAACGGAAGGAAAGAAAGGCAAGGGAAAGCAAGGGAAGGCAAGGCTAACGGAAGGAACGGCACGGTACGGGGAAACAAGGCTAAGGCACGACAACGCAGGACTAGGCAATGCACGGCAAGGCAAAGAAAGGGTAACGCAAGGCAAGGCACGGTCAGGCGACGCAAGGCTAAGGCACGACAACGCAAGGCTAGGCAATGCACGGAAGGTAAGTAAAGAGTAACGGAAGGCAAGGAAGGCAAGGGAAAGCAAGGGTAGGCAAGGGCAACGGACGGAACGGCACGTTAAGGGGAAACAAGCCTAAGGCACGACAACGCAGGACTAGGCAATGCACGGCAAGGCAAGGAAAGGGTAACGCAAGGCAAGGCACGGTCAGGCGAGGCAACGCTAATGCACGAAAAAGCACGGCTAGGCAATGCACGGCAAGGCAAGGAAAGGGTAACGCAAGGCAAGGCACGGTCAGGCGAGGCAAGGCTAATGCACGACAACGCAAGGCTAGGCAATGCACGGCAAGGCAAGGAAAGAGTAACGCAAGGCAATGCACGGTCAGGCGAGGCAAGGCTAAGGCACGACAACGCAAGGCTAGGCAATGCACGGCTAGGCAAGGAAAGAGTAACGGAAGGGGAGGAAGGCAAGGCAAAGCAAGGCAAGGCAAGTGTAACAAAAGGCAAGGCACGGCAAGGGGAAACAAGGGTAAGGCACGGCAACGCACGGCTAGGCAATGCACGGCCAAGCAAGGAAAGGGTAACGCAAGGCAAGGCACGGTGAGGAAAGGCAAGGCTAATGCACGACATTGCAGGGCTAGGCAATGCACGGCAAGGCAAGGAAAGCATAACGCAAGGCAAGGCACGGTCAGGCGAGGCAAGACTAATGCACGACAACGCAAGGCTAGGCAGTGCTCGGCAAGGCAAGGAAAGAGTAACGGAAGGAAAGAAAGGCAAGGGAAAGCAAGGGAAGGCAAGGGTAACGGAAGGAACGGCACGGTAAGGGGAAACAAGGCTAAGGCACGACAACGCAGGACTAGGCAATGCACGGCAAGGCAAGGAAAGGGTAACGCAAGGCAAGGCACGGTCAGGCGAGGCAAGGCTAAGGCAGGACAACGCAAGGCTAGGCAATGCACGGAAGGCAAGCAAAGAGTAACGGAAGGCAAGCAAGGCAAGGGAAGGCAAAGGTAAAGGAAGGAACGGCACGGTAAGCGGAAACAAGGCTAAGGCACGACAACGCACGGCTAGGCAGTGCACGGCTAGGCAAGGAAAGGGAAGGAAAGGAAGGCAAGGCAAAGTAAGGCAAGGCACGTGTAACGGAAGAAACGGCACAGCAAGGGGAAACAAGGCTAAGGCAAGACAACGCACGGCTAGGCAATGCACGGCAAGGGAAGGAAAGGGTAACGCAAGGCAAGGCACGGTCAGGCGAGGCAAGGCTAATGCACGACAACGCAAGGCTAGGCAATGCACGGCTAGGCACGGAAAGAGTAACGGAAGGAAAGGAAGGCAAAGCAATGCAAGGCAAGGCAAGTGTAACAAAAGGCACGGCACGGCAAGGGGAAACAAGGGTAAGGCACGACAACGCAAGGCTAGGCAGTGCACGGCAAGGCAAGGAAAGGGTAACGCAAGGCAAGGTACGGTTAGGCAAGGGAAGGCTAATGCACGACAACGCAAGGCTAGGCAGTGCACAGCTAGGCAAGGAAAGAGTAATGGAAGGAAAGGAAGGCAAGGCAAAGAAAGGCAAGGCAAGTGTAACGGAAGGAACGGCACAGCAAGGGGAAACAAGGCTAAGGCACGACAACGCACGGCTAGGCAGTGCACGGCTAGGCAAGGAAAGAGTAACGGAAGGAAAGAAAGGCAAGGGAAAGCAAGGGAAGGCAAGGCTAACGGAAGGAACGGCACGGTACGGGGAAACAAGGCTAAGGCACGACAACGCAGGACTAGGCAATGCACGGCAAGGCAAAGAAAGGGTAACGCAAGGCAAGGCACGGTCAGGCGACGCAAGGCTAAGGCACGACAACGCAAGGCTAGGCAATGCACGGAAGGTAAGTAAAGAGTAACGGAAGGCAAGGAAGGCAAGGGAAAGCAAGGGTAGGCAAGGGCAACGGACGGAACGGCACGTTAAGGGGAAACAAGCCTAAGGCACGACAACGCAGGACTAGGCAATGCACGGCAAGGCAAGGAAAGGGTAACGCAAGGCAAGGCACGGTCAGGCGAGGCAACGCTAATGCACGAAAAAGCACCGCTAGGCAATGCACGGCAAGGCAAGGAAAGGGTAACGCAAGGCAAGGCACGGTCAGGCGAGGCAAGGCTAATGCACGACAACGCAAGGCTAGGCAATGCACGGCAAGGCAAGGAAAGAGTAACGCAAGGCAATGCACGGTCAGGCGAGGCAAGGCTAAGGCACGACAACGCAAGGCTAGGCAGTGCTCGGCAAGGCAAGGAAAGAGTAACGGAAGGAAAGAAAGGCAAGTGAAAGCAAGGGAAGGCAAGGGTAACAGAAGGAACGGCACGGTAAGGGGAAACAAGGCTAAGGCACGACAACGCAGGACTAGGCAATGCACGGCAAGGCAAAGAAAGCGTAACGCAAGGCAAGGCACGGTCAGGCGAGGCAAGGCTAATGCACGACAACGCAAGGCTAGGCAATGCACGGCTAGGCAAGGAAAGAGTAACGGAAGGAGAGGAAGGCAAGGCAAAGCAAGGCAAGGCAAGGGTAACGGAAGGAACGGCACGGTAAGGGGAAACAAGGCTAAGGCACGACAACGCAGGACTAGGCAATGCACGGCAAGGCAAAGAAAGGGTAACGCAAGGCAAGGCACTGTCAGGCGAGGCAAGGCTAATGCACGACAACGCAAGGCTAGGCAATGCACGGCTAGGCAAGGAAAGAGTAACGGAAGGAGAGGAAGGCAAGGCAAAGCAAGGCAAGGCAAGTGTAACAAAAGGCAAGGCACGGCAAGGGGAAACAAGGGTAAGGCACGGCAACGCACGGCTAGGCAATGCACGGCCAAGCAAGGAAAGGGTAACGCAAGGCAAGGCACGGTCAGGCGAGCCAAGGCTAAGGCACGACAACGCAAGTCTAGGCAGTGCACGGCTAGGCAAGGAAAGAGTAACGGAAGGAAAGGAAGGCAAGGCAAAGTAAGGCAAGGCAAGTGTAACGGAAGAAACGGCACAGCAAGGGGAAACAAGGCTAAGGCAAGACAACGCACGGCTAGGCAATGCACGGCAAGGGAAGTAAAGTGTAACGCAAGGCAAGGCACGGTCAGGCGAGGCAAGGCTAATGCACGACAATGCAAGGCTAGGCAATGCACGGCTAGGCAAGGAAAGAGTAACGGAAGGAAAGGAAGGCAAAGCAAAGCAAGGCAAGGCAAGTGCAACAAATGGCACGGCACGGCAAGGGGAAACAAGGGTAAGGCACGACAACGCAAGGCTAGGCAGTGCACGGCAAGGCAAGGAAAGGGTAACGCAAGGCAAGAAAGGCAAGGGAAAGCAAGGGAAGGCAAGGCTAAAGGACGGAACGGCACGGTACGGGGAAACAAGGCTAAGGCACGACAACGCAGGACTAGGCAATGCACGGCAAGGCAAAGAAAGGGTAAAGCAAGGCAAGGCACGGTCAGGCGACGCAAGGCTAAGGCACGACCACGCAAGGCTAGGCAATGCACGGAAGGTAAGTAAAGAGTAACGGAAGGCAAGGAAGGCAAGGCACAGAAAGGCAAGGCAAGTGTAACGGAAGGAACGGCACAGCAAGGGGAAACAAGGCTAAGGCACGACAACGCACGGCTAGGCAGTGCACGGCTAGGCAAGGAAAGAGTAACGGAAGGAAAGAAAGGCAAGGGAAAGCAAGGGAAGGCAAGGCTAACGGAAGGAACGGCACGGTACGGGGAAACAAGGCTAAGGCACGACAACGCAGGACTAGGCAATGCACGGCAAGGCAAAGAAAGGGTAACGCAAGGCAAGGCACGGTCCGGCGACGCAAGGCTAAGGCACGACAACGCAAGGCTAGGCAATGCACGGAAGGTAAGTAAAGAGTAACGGAAGGCAAGGAAGGCAAGGGAAAGCAAGGGAAGGCAAGGGCAACGGACGGAACGGCACGTTAAGGGGAAACAAGCCTAAGGCACGACAACGCAGGACTAGGCAATGCACGGCAAGGCAAGGAAAGGGTAACGCAAGGCAAGGCACGGTCAGGCGAGGCAACGCTAATGCACGAAAAAGCACGGCTAGGCAATGCACGGCAAGGCAAGGAAAGGGTAACGCAAGGCAAGGCACGGTCAGGCGAGGCAAGGCTAATGCACGACAACGCAAGGCTAGGCAATGCACGGCAAGGCAAGGAAAGGGTAACGCAAGGCAATGCACGGTCAGGCGAGGCAAGGCTAATGCACGACAACGCAAGGCTAGGCAGTGCTCGGCAAGGCAAGGAAAGAGTAACGGAAGGAAAGAAAGGCAAGGGAAAGCAAGGGAAGGCAAGGGTAACGGAAGGAACGGCACGGTAAGGGGAAACAAGGCTAAGGCACGACAACGCAGGACTAGGCAATGCACGGCAAGGCAAAGAAAGGGTAACGGAAGGAGAGGAAAGCAAGGCAAAGCAAGCCAAGGCAAGTGTAACAAAAGGCAAGGCACGGCAAGGGGAAACAAAGGTAAGGCACGGCAACGCACGGCTAGGCAATGCACGGCCAAGCAAGGAAAGGGTAACGCAAGGCAAGGCACGGTGAGGAAAGGCAAGGCTAATGCACGACAATGCAGGGCTAGGCAATGCACGGCAAGGGAAGGAAAGCATAACGCAAGGCAAGGCACGGTCAGGCGAGGCAAGGCTAATGCACGACAACGCAAGGCTAGGCAGTGCTCGGCAAGGCAAGGAAAGAGTAACGGAAGGAAAGAAAGGCAAGGGAAAGCAAGGGAAGGCAAGGGTAACGGAAGGAACGGCACGGTAAGGGGAAACAAGGCTAAGGCACGACAACGCAGGACTAGGCAATGCACGGCAAGGCAAAGAAAGCGTAACGCAAGGCAAGGCACGGTCAGGCGAGGCAAGGCTAATGCACGACAACGCAAGGCTAGGCAATGCACGGCTAGGCAAGGAAAGAGTAACGGAAGGAGAGGAAGGCAAGGCAAAGCAAGGCAAGGCAAGTGTAACAAAAGGCAAGGCACGGCAAGGGGAAACAAGGGTAAGGCACGGCAACGCACGGCTAGGCAATGCACGGCCAAGCAAGGAAAGGGTAACGCAAGGCAAGGCACGGTGAGGAAAGGCAAGGCTAATGCACGACAATGCAGGGCTAGGCAAATCACGGCAAGGCAAGGAAAGCATAACGCAAGGCAAGGCACGGTCAGGCGAGGCAAGGCTAATGCACGACAACGCAAGGCTAGGCAGTGCTCGGCAAGGCAAGGAAAGAGTAAGGGAAGGAAAGAAAGGCAAGGGAAAGCAAGGGAAGGCAAGGGTAACGGAAGGAACGGCACGGTAAGGGGAAACAAGGCTAAGGCACGACAACGCAGGATTAGGCAATGCACGGCAAGGCAAGGAAAGGGTAACGCAAGGCAAGGCACGGTCAGGCGAGGCAAGGCTAAGGCAGGACAACGCAAGGCTAGGCAATGCACGGAAGGCAAGCAAAGAGTAACGGAAGGCAAGAAAGGCAAGGGAAGGCAAAGGTAAAGGAAGGAACGGCACGGTAAGCGGAAACAGGGCTAAGGCACGAAAACTTAGGACTAGGCAATGCAAGGCAAGGCAAGGAAAGGGTAACGCAAGGCAAGGCACGGTCAGGCGAGGCAAGGCTAATGCACGACAACGCAAGGCTAGGCAATGCACGGCTAGGCAAGGAAAGAGTAACGGAAGGAAAGGAAGGCAAGGCAAAGAAAGGCAAGGCAAGTGTAACGGAAGGAACGGCAGAGCAAGGGGAAACAAGGCTAAGGCACGACAACGCACGGCTAGGCAGTGCACGGCTAGGCAAGGAAAGAGTAACGGAAGGAAAGAAAGGCAAGGGAAAGCAAGGGAAGGCAAGGCTAACGGAAGGAACGGCACGGTACGGGGAAACAAGGCTAAGGCACGACAACGCAGGACTAGGCAATGCACGGCAAGGCAAAGAAAGGGTAACGCAAGGCAAGGCACGGTCAGGCGACGCAAGGCTAAGGCACGACAACGCAAGGCTAGGCAATGCACGGAAGGTAAGTAAAGAGTAACGGAAGGCAAGGAAGGCAAGGGAAAGCAAGGGTAGGCAAGGGCAACGGACGGAACGGCACGTTAAGGGGAAACAAGCCTAAGGCACGACAACGCAGGACTAGGCAATGCACGGCAAGGCAAGGAAAGGGTAACGCAAGGCAAGGCACGGTCAGGCGAGGCAACGCTAATGCACGAAAAAGCACGGCTAGGCAATGCACGGCAAGGCAAGGAAAGGGTAACGCAAGGCAAGGCACGGTCAGGTGAGGCAAGGCTAATGCACGACAACGCAAGGCTAGGCAATGCACGGCAAGGCAAGGAAAGGGTAACGCAAGGCAATGCACGGTCAGGCGAGGCAAGGCTAATGCACGACAACGCAAGGCTAGGCAGTGCTCGGCAAGGCAAGGAAAGAGTAACGGAAGGAGAGGAAGGCAAGGCAAAGCAAGGCAAGGCAAGTGTAACAAAAGGCAAGGCACGGTAAGGGGAAACAAGGGTAAGGCACGGCAACGCACGGCTAGGCAATGCACGGCCAAGCAAGGAAAGGGTAACGCAAGGCAAGGCACGGTGAGGAAAGGCAAGGCTAATGCACGACAATGCAGGGCTAGGCAATGCACGGCAAGGCAAGGAAAGCATAACGCAAGGCAAGGCACGTTCAGGCGAGGCAAGGCTAATGCACGACAACGCAACGATAGGCAGTGTTCGGCAAGGCAAGGAAAGAGTAACGGAAGGAAAGAAAGGCAAGGGAAAGCAAGGGAAGGCAAGGGTAACGGAAGCAACGGCACGGTAAGGGGAAACAAGGCTAAGGCACGACAACGCAGGACTAGGCAATGCACGGCAAGGCAAGGAAAGGGTAACGCAAGGCAAGGCACGGTCAGGCGAGGCAAGGCTAATGCACGACAACGCAAGGCTAGGCAGTGCTCGGCAAGGCAAGGAAAGAGTAACGGAAGGAAAGAAAGGCAAGGGAAAGCAAGGGAAGGCAAGGGTAACGGAAGGAACGGCACGGTAAGGGGAAACAAGGCTAAGGCACGACAACGCAGGACTAGGCAATGCACGGCAAGGCAAGGAAAGGGTAACGCAAGGCAAGGCACGGTCAGGCGAGGCAAGGCTAAGGCAGGACAACGCAAGGCTAGGCAATGCACGGAAGGCAAGCAAAGAGTAACGGAAGGCAAGGAAGGCAAGGGAAGGCAAAGGTAAAGGAAGGAACGGCACGGTAAGCGGAAACAAGGCTAAGGCACGACAACGCACGGCTAGGCAGTGCACGGCTAGGCAAGGAAAGGGAAGGAAAGGAAGGCAAGGCAAAGTAAGGCAAGGGACGTGTAACGGAAGAAACGGCACAGCAAGGGGAAACAAGGCTAAGGCAAGACAACGCACGGCTAGGCAATGCACGGCAAGGGAAGGAAAGGGTAACGCAAGGCAAGGCACGGTCAGGCGAGGCAAGGCTAATGCACGACAACGCACGGCTAGGCAATGCACGGCTAGGCAAGGAAAGAGTAACGGAAGGAAAGGAAGGCAAAGCAATGCAAGGCAAGGCAAGTGTAACAAAAGGCACGGCACGGCAAGGGGAAACAAGGGTAAGGCACGACAACGCAAGGCTAGGCAGTGCACGGCAAGGCAAGGAAAGGGTAACGCAAGGCAAGGTACGGTGAGGCAAGGGAAGGCTAATGCACGACAACGCAAGGCTAGGCAGTGCACAGCTAGGCAAGGAAAGAGTAACGGAAAGAAAGGAAGGCAAGGCAAAGAAAGGCAAGGCAAGTGTAACGGAAGGAACGGCACAGCAAGGGGAAACAAGGCTAAGGCACGACAACGCACGGCTAGGCAGTGCTCGGCAAGGCAAGGAAAGAGTAACGGAAGGAAAGAAAGGCAAGGGAAAGCAAGGGAAGGCAAGGGTAACGGAAGGAACGGCACGGTAAGGGGAAACAAGGCTAAGGCACGACAACGCAGGACTAGGCAATGCACGGCAAGGCAAAGAAAGCGTAACGCAAGGCAAGGCACGGTCAGGCGAGGCAAGGCTAATGCACGACAACGCAAGGCTAGGCAATGCACGGCTAGGCAAGGAAAGAGTAACGGAAGGAGAGGAAGGCAAGGCAAAGCAAGGCAAGGCAAGTGTAACAAAAGGCAAGGCACGGCAAGGGGAAACAAGGGTAAGTCACGGCAACGCACGGCTAGGCAATGCACGGCCAAGCAAGGAAAGGGTAACGCAAGGCAAGGCACGGTGAGGAAAGGCAAGGCTAATGCACGACAATGCAGGGCTAGGCAATGCACGGCAAGGCAAGGAAAGCATAACGCAAGGCAAGGCACGGTCAGGCGAGGCAAGGCTAATGCACGACAACGCAAGGCTAGGCAGTGCTCGGCAAGGCAAGGAAAGAGTAAGGGAAGGAAAGAAAGGCAAGGGAAAGCAAGGGAAGGCAAGGGTAACGGAAGGAACGGCACGGTAAGGGGAAACAAGGCTAAGGCACGACAACGCAGGATTAGGCAATGCACGGCAAGGCAAGGAAAGCATAACGCAAGGCAAGGCACGGTCAGGCGAGGCAAGGCTAAGGCAGGACAACGCAAGGCTAGGCAATGCACGGAAATCAAGCAAAGAGTAACGGAAGGCAAGGAAGGCAAGGGAAGGCAAAGGTAAAGGAAGGAACGGCACGGTAAGCGGAAACAAGGCTAAGGCACGACAACTCAGGACTAGGCAATGCAAGGCAAGGCAAGGAAAGGGTAACGCAAGGCAAGGCACGGTCAGGCGAGGCAAGGCTAATGCACGACAACGCAAGGCTAGGCAATGCACGGAAGGTAAGTAAAGAGTAACGGAAGGCATGGAAGGCAAGGGAAAGCAAGGGAAGGCAAGGGCAACGGACGGAACGGCACGTTAAGGGGAAACAAGCCTAAGGCACGACAACGCAGGACTAGGCAATGCACGGCAAGGCAAGGAAAGGGTAACGCAAGGCAAGGCACGGTCAGGCGAGGCAACGCTAATGCACGAAAAAGCACGGCTAGGCAATGCACGGCAAGGCAAGGAAAGGGTAACGCAAGGCAAGGCACGGTCAGGCGAGGCAAGGCTAATGCACGACAACGCAAGGCTAGGCAATGCACGGCAAGGCAAGGAAAGGGTAACGCAAGGCAATGCACGGTCAGGCGAGGCAAGGCTAATGCACGACAACGCAAGGCTAGGCAGTGCTCGGCAAGGCAAGGAAAGAGTAACGGAAGGAAAGAAAGGCAAGGGAAAGCAAGGGAAGGCAAGGGTAACGGAAGGAACGGCACGGTAAGGGGAAACAAGGCTAAGGCACGACAACGCAGGACTAGGCAATGCACGGCAAGGCAAAGAAAGGGTAACGGAAGGAGAGGAAAGCAAGGCAAAGCAAGCCAAGGCAAGTGTAACAAAAGGCAAGGCACGGCAAGGGGAAACAAAGGTAAGGCACGGCAACGCACGGCTAGGCAATGCACGGCCAAGCAAGGAAAGGGTAACGCAAGGCAAGGCACGGTGAGGAAAGGCAAGGCTAATGCACGACAATGCAGGGCTAGGCAATGCACGGCAAGGGAAGGAAAGCATAACGCAAGGCAAGGCACGGTCAGGCGAGGCAAGGCTAATGCACGACAACGCAAGGCTAGGCAGTGCTCGGCAAGGCAAGGAAAGAGTAACGGAAGGAAAGAAAGGCAAGGGAAAGCAAGGGAAGGCAAGGGTAACGGAAGGAAAGGCACGGTAAGGGGAAACAAGGCTAAGGCACGACAACGCAGGACTAGGCAATGCACGGCAAGGCAAAGAAAGCGTAACGCAAGGCAAGGCACGGTCAGGCGAGGCAAGGCTAATGCACGACAACGCAAGGCTAGGCAATGCACGGCTAGGCAAGGAAAGAGTAACGGAAGGAGAGGAAGGCAAGGCAAAGCAAGGCAAGGCAAGTGTAACAAAAGGCAAGGCACGGCAAGGGGAAACAAGGGTAAGGCACGGCAACGCACGGCTAGGCAATGCACGGCCAAGCAAGGAAAGGGTAACGCAAGGCAAGGCACGGTGAGGAAAGGCAAGGCTAATGCACGACAATGCAGGGCTAGGCAAATCACGGCAAGGCAAGGAAAGCATAACGCAAGGCAAGGCACGGTCAGGCGAGGCAAGGCTAATGCACGACAACGCAAGGCTAGGCAGTGCTCGGCAAGGCAAGGAAAGAGTAAGGGAAGGAAAGAAAGGCAAGGGAAAGCAAGGGAAGGCAAGGGTAACGGAAGGAACGGCACGGTAAGGGGAAACAAGGCTAAGGCACGACAACGCAGGATTAGGCAATGCACGGCAAGGCAAGGAAAGGGTAACGCAAGGCAAGGCACGGTCAGGCGAGGCAAGGCTAAGGCAGGACAACGCAAGGCTAGGCAATGCACGGAAGGCAAGCAAAGAGTAACGCAAGGCAAGAAAGGCAAGGGAAGGCAAAGGTAAAGGAAGGAACGGCACGGTAAGCGGAAACAGGGCTAAGGCACGAAAACTTAGGACTAGGCAATGCAAGGCAAGGCAAGGAAAGGGTAACGCAAGGCAAGGCACGGTCAGGCGAGGCAAGGCTAATGCACGACAACGCAAGGCTAGGCAATGCACGGCTAGGCAAGGAAAGAGTAACGGAAGGAAAGGAAGGCAAGGCAAAGAAAGGCAAGGCAAGTGTAACGGAAGGAACGGCAGAGCAAGGGGAAACAAGGCTAAGGCACGACAACGCACGGCTAGGCAGTGCACGGCTAGGCAAGGAAAGAGTAACGGAAGGAAAGAAAGGCAAGGGAAAGCAAGGGAAGGCAAGGCTAACGGAAGGAACGGCACGGTACGGGGAAACAAGGCTAAGGCACGACAACGCAGGACTAGGCAATGCACGGCAAGGCAAAGAAAGGGTAACGCAAGGCAAGGCACGGTCAGGCGACGCAAGGCTAAGGCACGACAACGCAAGGCTAGGCAATGCACGGAAGGTAAGTAAAGAGTAACGGAAGGCAAGGAAGGCAAGGGAAAGCAAGGGTAGGCAAGGGCAACGGACGGAACGGCACGTTAAGGGGAAACAAGCCTAAGGCACGACAACGCAGGACTAGGCAATGCACGGCAAGGCAAGGAAAGGGTAACGCAAGGCAAGGCACGGTCAGGCGAGGCAACGCTAATGCACGAAAAAGCACGGCTAGGCAATGCACGGCAAGGCAAGGAAAGGGTAACGCAAGGCAAGGCACGGTCAGGTGAGGCAAGGCTAATGCACGACAACGCAAGGCTAGGCAATGCACGGCAAGGCAAGGAAAGGGTAACGCAAGGCAATGCACGGTCAGGCGAGGCAAGGCTAATGCACGACAACGCAAGGCTAGGCAGTGCTCGGCAAGGCAAGGAAAGAGTAACGGAAGGAGAGGAAGGCAAGGCAAAGCAAGGCAAGGCAAGTGTAACAAAAGGCAAGGCACGGTAAGGGGAAACAAGGGTAAGGCACGGCAACGCACGGCTAGGCAATGCACGGCCAAGCAAGGAAAGGGTAACGCAAGGCAAGGCACGGTGAGGAAAGGCAAGGCTAATGCACGACAATGCAGGGCTAGGCAATGCAAGGCAAGGCAAGGAAAGCATAACGCAAGGCAAGGCACGTTCAGGCGAGGCAAGGCTAATGCACGACAACGCAACGATAGGCAGTGTTCGGCAAGGCAAGGAAAGAGTAACGGAAGGAAAGAAAGGCAAGGGAAAGCAAGGGAAGGCAAGGGTAACGGAAGCAACGGCACGGTAAGGGGAAACAAGGCTAAGGCACGAC
The DNA here is from genome assembly GCF_037893015.1 of Macrotis lagotis. NCBI lineage: Eukaryota > Metazoa > Chordata > Mammalia > Peramelemorphia > Peramelidae > Macrotis > Macrotis lagotis. The sequence continues at coordinate 166,588 of NW_027422176.1, read as the reverse complement.
AACGCAGGACTAGGCAATGCACGGCAAGGCAAGGAAAGGGTAACGCAAGGCAAGGCACGGTCAGGCGAGGCAAGGCTAATGCACGACAACGCAAGGCTAGGCAGTGCTCGGCAAGGCAAGGAAAGAGTAACGGAAGGAAAGAAAGGCAAGGGAAAGCAAGGGAAGGCAAGGGTAACGGAAGGAACGGCACGGTAAGGGGAAACAAGGCTAAGGCACGACAACGCAGGACTAGGCAATGCACGGCAAGGCAAGGAAAGGGTAACGCAAGGCAAGGCACGGTCAGGCGAGGCAAGGCTAAGGCAGGACAACGCAAGGCTAGGCAATGCACGGAAGGCAAGCAAAGAGTAACGGAAGGCAAGGAAGGCAAGGGAAGGCAAAGGTAAAGGAAGGAACGGCACGGTAAGCGGAAACAAGGCTAAGGCACGACAACGCACGGCTAGGCAGTGCACGGCTAGGCAAGGAAAGGGAAGGAAAGGAAGGCAAGGCAAAGTAAGGCAAGGGACGTGTAACGGAAGAAACGGCACAGCAAGGGGAAACAAGGCTAAGGCAAGACAACGCACGGCTAGGCAATGCACGGCAAGGGAAGGAAAGGGTAACGCAAGGCAAGGCACGGTCAGGCGAGGCAAGGCTAATGCACGACAACGCACGGCTAGGCAATGCACGGCTAGGCAAGGAAAGAGTAACGGAAGGAAAGGAAGGCAAAGCAATGCAAGGCAAGGCAAGTGTAACAAAAGGCACGGCACGGCAAGGGGAAACAAGGGTAAGGCACGACAACGCAAGGCTAGGCAGTGCACGGCAAGGCAAGGAAAGGGTAACGCAAGGCAAGGTACGGTGAGGCAAGGGAAGGCTAATGCACGACAACGCAAGGCTAGGCAGTGCACAGCTAGGCAAGGAAAGAGTAACGGAAAGAAAGGAAGGCAAGGCAAAGAAAGGCAAGGCAAGTGTAACGGAAGGAACGGCACAGCAAGGGGAAACAAGGCTAAGGCACGACAACGCACGGCTAGGCAGTGCTCGGCAAGGCAAGGAAAGAGTAACGGAAGGAAAGAAAGGCAAGGGAAAGCAAGGGAAGGCAAGGGTAACGGAAGGAACGGCACGGTAAGGGGAAACAAGGCTAAGGCACGACAACGCAGGACTAGGCAATGCACGGCAAGGCAAAGAAAGCGTAACGCAAGGCAAGGCACGGTCAGGCGAGGCAAGGCTAATGCACGACAACGCAAGGCTAGGCAATGCACGGCTAGGCAAGGAAAGAGTAACGGAAGGAGAGGAAGGCAAGGCAAAGCAAGGCAAGGCAAGTGTAACAAAAGGCAAGGCACGGCAAGGGGAAACAAGGGTAAGTCACGGCAACGCACGGCTAGGCAATGCACGGCCAAGCAAGGAAAGGGTAACGCAAGGCAAGGCACGGTGAGGAAAGGCAAGGCTAATGCACGACAATGCAGGGCTAGGCAATGCACGGCAAGGCAAGGAAAGCATAACGCAAGGCAAGGCACGGTCAGGCGAGGCAAGGCTAATGCACGACAACGCAAGGCTAGGCAGTGCTCGGCAAGGCAAGGAAAGAGTAAGGGAAGGAAAGAAAGGCAAGGGAAAGCAAGGGAAGGCAAGGGTAACGGAAGGAACGGCACGGTAAGGGGAAACAAGGCTAAGGCACGACAACGCAGGATTAGGCAATGCACGGCAAGGCAAGGAAAGGGTAACGCAAGGCAAGGCACGGTCAGGCGAGGCAAGGCTAAGGCAGGACAACGCAAGGCTAGGCAATGCACGGAAATCAAGCAAAGAGTAACGGAAGGCAAGGAAGGCAAGGGAAGGCAAAGGTAAAGGAAGGAACGGCACGGTAAGCGGAAACAAGGCTAAGGCACGACAACTCAGGACTAGGCAATGCAAGGCAAGGCAAGGAAAGGGTAACGCAAGGCAAGGCACGGTCAGGCGAGGCAAGGCTAATGCACGACAACGCAAGGCTAGGCAATGCACGGCTAGGCAAGGAAAGAGTAACGGAAGGAAAGGAAGGCAAGGCAAAGAAAGGCAAGGCAAGTGTAACGGAAGGAACGGCACAGCAAGGGGAAACAAGGCTAAGGCACGACAACGCACGGCTAGGCAGTGCACGGCTAGGCAAGGAAAGAGTAACGGAAGGAATGAAAGGAAAGGGAAAGCAAGGGAAGGCAAGGGTAACGGAAGCAACGGCACGGTAAGGGGAAACAAGGCTAAGGCACGACAACGCAGGACTAGGCAATGCACGGCAAGGCAAGGAAAGGGTAACGCAAGGCAAGGCACGGTCAGGCGAGGCAACGCTAATGCACGAAAAAGCACGGCTAGGCAATGCACGGCAAGGCAAGGAAAGGGTAACGCAAGGCAAGGCACGGTCAGGCGAGGCAAGGCTAATGCACGACAACGCAAGGCTAGGCAATGCACGGCAAGGCAAGGAAAGGGTAACGCAAGGCAATGCACGGTCAGGCGAGGCAAGGCTAATGCACGACAACGCAAGGCTAGGCAGTGCTCGGCAAGGCAAAGAGAGAGTAACGGAAGGAAAGAAAGGCAAGGGAAAGCAAGGGAAGGCAAGGGTAACGGAAGGAACGGCACGGTAAGGGGAAACAAGGGTAAGGCACGGCAACGCACGGCTAGGCAATGCACGGCCAAGCAAGGAAAGGGTAACGCAAGGCAAGGCACGGTGAGGAAAGGCAAGGCTAATGCATGACAATGCAGGGCTAGGCAATGAACGGCAAGGCAAGGAAAGCATAACGCAAGGCAAGGCACGGTCAGGCGAGGCAAGGCTAATGCACGACAACGCAACGGTAGGCAGTGTTCGGCAAGGCAAGGAAAGGGTAACGGAAGGAAAGAAAGGCAAGGGAAAGCAAGGGAAGGCAAGGGTAACGGAAGGAACGGCACGGTAAGGGGAAACAAGGCTAAGGCACGACAACGCAGGACTAGGCAATGCACGGCAAGGCAAAGAAAGGGTAACGCAAGGCAAGGCACGGTCAGGCGAGGCAAGGCTAATGCACGACAACGCAAGGCTAGGCAATGCACGGCTAGGCAAGGAAAGAGTAACGGAAGGAGAGGAAGGCAAGGCAAAGCAAGGCAAGGCAAGTGTAACAAAAGGCAAGGCACGGCAAGGGGAAACAAGGGTAAGGCACGGCAACGCACGGCTAGGGAATGCACGGCCAAGCAAGGAAAGGGTAACGCAAGGCAAGGCACGGTGAGGAAAGGCAAGGCTAATGCACGACATTGCAGGGCTAGGCAATGCACGGCAAGGCAAGGAAAGCATAACGCATGGCAAGGCACGGTCAGGCGAGGCAAGGCTAATGCACGACCACGCAAGGCTAGGCAGTGCTCGGCAAGGCAAGGAAAGAGTAACGGAAGGAAAGAAAGGCAAGGGAAAGCAAGGGAAGGCAAGGGTAACGGAAGGAACGGCACGGTAAGGGGAAACAAGGCTAAGGCACGACAACGCAGGACTAGGCAATGCACGGCAAGGCAAGGAAAGGGTAACGCAAGGCAAGGCACGGTCAGGCGAGGCAAGGCTAAGGCAGGACAACGCAAGGCTAGGCAATGCACGGAAGGCAAGCAAAGAGTAACGGAAGGCAAGGAAGGCAAGGGAAGGCAAAGGTAAAGGAAGGAACGGCACGGTAAGCGGAATCAAGGCTAAGGCACGACAACGCACGGCTAGGCAGTGCACGGTAGGCAAGGAAAGGGAAGGAAAGGAAGGCAAGGCAAAGTAAGGCAAGGCAAGTGTAACGGAAGAAACGGCACAGCAAGGGGAAACAAGGCTAAGGCAAGACAACGCAGGGCTAGGCAATGCACGGCAAGGGAAGGAAAAGGTAACGCAAGGCAAGGCACGGTCAGGCGAGGCAAGGCTAATGCACGACAACGCAAGGCTAGGCAATGCACGGCTAGGCAAGGAAAGAGTAACGGAAGGAAAGGAAGGCAAAACAATGCAAGGCAAGGCAAGTGTAACAAAAGGCACGGCACGGCAAGGGGAAACAAGGGTAAGGCACGACAACGCAAGGCTAGGCAGTGCACGGCACGGCAAGGAAAGGGTAACGCAAGGCAAGGTACGGTGAGGCAAGGGAAGGCTAATGCACGACAACGCAAGGCTAGGCAGTGCACAGCTAGGCAAGGAAAGAGTAACGGAAGGAAAGGAAGGCAAGGCAAAGAAAGGCAAGGCAAGTGTAACGGAAGGAACGGCACAGCAAGGGGAAACAAGGCTAAGGCACGACAACGCACGGCTAGGCAGTGCACGGCTAGGCAAGGAAAGAGTAACGGAAGGAAAGAAAGGCAAGGGAAAGCAAGGGAAGGCAAGGCTAACGGAAGGAACGGCACGGTACGGGGAAACAAGGCTAAGGCACGACAACGCAGGACTAGGCAATGCACGGCAAGGCAAAGAAAGGGTAACGCAAGGCAAGGCACGGTCAGGCGACGCAAGGCTAAGGCACGACAACGCAAGGCTAGGCAATGCACGGAAGGTAAGTAAAGAGTAACGGAAGGCAAGGAAGGCAAGGGAAAGCAAGGGTAGGCAAGGGCAACGGACGGAACGGCACGTTAAGGGGAAACAAGCCTAACGCACGACAACGCAGGACTAGGCAATGCACGGCAAGGCAAGGAAAGGGTAACGCAAGGCAAGGCACGGTCAGGCGAGGCAACACTAATGCACGAAAAAGCACGGCTAGGCAATGCACGGCAAGGCAAGGAAAGGGTAACGCAAGGCAAGGCACGGTCAGGCGAGGCAAGGCTAATGCACGACAACGCAAGGCTAGGCAATGCACGGCAAGGCAAGGAAAGAGTAACGCAAGGCAATGCACGGTCAGGCGAGGCAAGGCTAAGGCACGACAACGCAAAGGCTAGGCAGTGCTCGGCAAGGCAAGGAAAGAGTAACGGAAGGAAAGAAAGGCAAGGGAAAGCAAGGGAAGGCAAGGGTAACGGAAGGAACGGCACGGTAAGGGGAAACAAGGCTAAGGCACGACAACGCAGGACTAGGCAATGCACGGCAAGGCAAAGAAAGCGTAACGCAAGGCAAGGCACGGTCAGGCGAGGCAAGGCTAATGCACGACAACGCAAGGCTAGGCAATGCACGGCTAGGCAAGGAAAGAGTAACGGAAGGAGAGGAAGGCAAGGCAAAGCAAGGCAAGGCAAGTGTAACAAAAGGCAAGGCACGGCAAGGGGAAACAAGGGTAAGGCACGGCAACGCACGGCTAGGCAATGCACGGCCAAGCAAGGAAAGGGTAACGCAAGGCAAGGCACGGTGAGGAAAGGCAAGGCTAATGCACGACAATGCAGGGCTAGGCAATGCACGGCAAGGGAAGGAAAGCATAACGCAAGGCAAGGCACGGTCAGGCGAGGCAAGGCTAATGGACGACAACGCAAGGCTAGGCAGTGCTCGGCAAGGCAAGGAAAGAGTAACGGAAGGAAAGAAAGGCAAGGGAAAGCAAGGGAAGGCAAGGGTAACGGAAGGAACGGCACGGTAAGGGGAAACAAGGCTAAGGCACGACAACGCAGGACTAGGCAATGCACGGCAAGGCAAAGAAAGCGTAACGCAAGGCAAGGCACGGTCAGGCGAGGCAAGGCTAATGCACGACAACGCAAGGCTAGGCAATGCACGGCTAGGCAAGGAAAGAGTAACGGAAGGAGAGGAAGGCAAGGCAAAGCAAGGCAAGGCAAGTGTAACAAAAGGCAAGGCACGGCAAGGGGAAACAAGGGTAAGGCACGGCAACGCACGGCTAGGCAATGCACGGCCAAGCAAGGAAAGGGTAACGCAAGGCAAGGCACGGTGAGGAAAGGCAAGGCTAATGCACGACAATGCAGGGCTAGGCAATGCACGGCAAGGCAAGGAAAGCATAACGCAAGGCAAGGCACGGTCAGGCGAGGCAAGGCTAATGCACGACAACCCAAGGCTAGGCAGTGCTCGGCAAGGCAAGGAAAGAGTAACGGAAGGAAAGAAAGGCAAGGGAAAGCAAGGGAAGGCAAGGGTAACGGAAGGAACTGCACGGTAAGGGGAAACAAGGCTAAGGCACGACAACGCAGGACTAGGCAATGCACGGTAAGGCAAGGAAAGGGTAACGCAAGGCAAGGCACGGTCAGGCGAGGCAAGGCTAAGGCAGGACAACGCAAGGCTAGGCAATGCACGGAAGGCAAGCAAAGAGTAACGGAAGGCAAGGAAGGCAAGGGAAGGCAAGGGTAAAGGAAGGAACGGCACGGTAAGCGGAATCAAGGCTAAGGCACGACAACGCACGGCTAGGCAGTGCACGGCTAGGCAAGGAAAGGGAAGGAAAGGAAGGCAAGGCAAAGTAAGGCAAAGCACGTGTAACGGAAGAAACGGTACAGCAAGGGGAAACAAGGCTAAGGCAAGACAACGCACGGCTAGGCAATGCACGGCAAGGGAAGGAAAGGGTAACGCAAGGCAAGGCACGGTCAGGCGAGGCACGGCTAATGCACGACAACGCAAGGCTAGGCAATGCACGGCTAGGCAAGGAAAGAGTAACGGAAGGAAAGGAAGGCAAAGCAATGCAAGGCAAGGCAAGTGTAACAAAAGGCACGGCACGGCAAGGGGAAACAAGGGTAAGGCACGACAACGCAAGGCTAGGCAGTGCACGGCAAGGCAAGGAAAGGGTAACGCAAGGCAAGGTACGGTGAGGCAAGGGAAGGCTAATGCACGACAACGCAAGGCTAGGCAGTGCACAGCTAGGCAAGGAAAGAGTAACGGAAGGAAAGGAAGGCAAGGCAAAGAAAGGCAAGGCAAGTGTAACGGAAGGAACGGCACAGCAAGGGGAAACAAGGCTAAGGCACGACAACGCACGGCTAGGCAGTGCACGGCTAGGCAAGGAAAGAGTAACGGAAGGAAAGAAAGGCAAGGGAAAGCAAGGGAAGGCAAGGCTAACGGAAGGAACGGCACGGTACGGGGAAACAAGGCTAAGGCACGACAACGCAGGACTAGGCAATGCACGGCAAGGCAAAGAAAGGGTAACGCAAGGCAAGGCACGGTCAGGCGACGCAAGGCTAAGGCACGACAACGCAAGGGTAGGCAATGCACGGAAGGTAAGTAAAGAGTAACGGAAGGCAAGGAAGGCAAGGGAAAGCAAGGGTAGGCAAGGGCAACGGACGGAACGGCACGTTAAGGGGAAACAAGCCTAAGGCACGACAACGCAGGACTAGGCAATGCACGGCAAGGCAAGGAAAGGGTAACGCAAGGCAAGGCACGGTCAGGCGAGGCAACGCTAATGCACGAAAAAGCACGGCTAGGCAATGCACGGCAAGGCAAGGAAAGGGTAACGCAAGGCAAGGCACGGTCAGGCGAGGCAAGGCTAATGCACGACAACGCAAGGCTAGGCAATGCACGGCAAGGCAAGGAAAGAGTAACGCAAGGCAATGCACGGTCAGGCGAGGCAAGGCTAAGGCACGACAACGCAAGGCTAGGCAGTGCTCGGCAAGGCAAGGAAAGAGTAACGGAAGGAAAGAAAGGCAAGGGAAAGCAAGGGAAGGCAAGGGTAACGGAAGGAACGGCACGGTAAGGGGAAACAAGGCTAAGGCACGACAACGCAGGACTAGGCAATGCACGGCAAGGCAAAGAAAGCGTAACGCAAGGCAAGGCACGGTCAGGCGAGGCAAGGCTAATGCACGACAACGCAAGGCTAGGCAATGCACGGCTAGGCAAGGAAAGAGTAACGGAAGGAGAGGAAGGCAAGGCAAAGCAAGGCAAGGCAAGTGTAACAAAAGGCAAGGCACGGCAAGGGGAAACAAGGGTAAGGCACGGCAACGCACGGCTAGGCAATGCACGGCCAAGCAAGGAAAGGGTAACGCAAGGCAAGGCACGGTGAGGAAAGGCAAGGCTAATGCACGACAATGCAGGGCTAGGCAATGCACGGCAAGGTAAGGAAAGCATAACGCAAGGCAAGGCACGGTCAGTCGAGGCAAGGCTAATGCACGACAACGCAAGGCTAGGCAGTGCTCGGCAAGGCAAGGAAAGAGTAACGGAAGGAAAGAAAGGCAAGGGAAAGCAAGGGAAGGCAAGGGTAACGGAAGGAACGGCACGGTAAGGGGAAACAAGGCTAAGGCACGACAACGCAGGATTAGGCTATGCACGGCAAGGCAAGGAAAGGGTAACGCAAGGCAAGGCACGGTCAGGCGAGGCAAGGCTAAGGCAGGACAACGCAAGGCTAGGCAATGCACGGAAGGCAAGCAAAGAGTAACGGAAGGCAAGGAAGGCAAGGGAAGGCAAAGGTAAAGGAAGGAACGGCACGGTAAGCGGAAACAAGGCTAAGGCACGACAACTCAGGACTAGGCAATGCAAGGCAAGGCAAGGAAAGGGTAACGCAAGGCAAGGCACGGTCAGGCGAGGCAAGGCTAATGCACGACAACGCAAGGCTAGGCAATGCACGGCTATGCAAGGAAAGAGTAACGGAAGGAAAGGAAGGCAAGGCAAAGAAAGGCAAGGCAAGTGTAACGGAAGGAACGGCACAGCAAGGGGAAACAAGGCTAAGGCACGACAACGCACGGCTTTGCAGTGCACGGCTAGGCAAGGAAAGAGTAACGGAAGGAAAGAAAGGCAAGGGAAAGCAAGGGAAGGCAAGGCTAACGGAAGGAACGGCACGGTACGGGGAAACAAGGCTAAGGCACGACAACGCAGGACTAGGCAATGCACGGCAAGGCAAAGAAAGGGTAACGCAAGGCAAGGCACGGTCAGGCGACGCAAGGCTAAGGCACGACAACGCAAGGCTAGGCAATGCACGGAAGGTAAGTAAAGAGTAACGGAAGGCAAGGAAGGCAAGGGAAAGCAAGGGTAGGCAAGGGCAACGGACGGAACGGCACGTTAAGGGGAAACAAGCCTAAGGCACGACAACGCAGGACTAGGCAATGCACGGCAAGGCAAGGAAAGGGTAACGCAAGGCAAGGCACGGTCAGGCGAGGCAACGCTAATGCACGAAAAAGCACGGCTAGGCAATGCACGGCAAGGCAAGGAAAGGGTAACGCAAGGCAAGGCACGGTCAGGCGAGGCAAGGCTAATGCACGACAACGCAAGGCTAGGCAATGCACGGCAAGGCAAGGAAAGAGTAACGCAAGGCAATGCACGGTCAGGCGAGGCAAGGCTAATGCACGACAAGGCAACGATAGGCAGTGCTCGGCAAGGCAAGGAAAGAGTAACGGAAGGAAAGAAAGGCAAGGGAAAGCAAGGGAAGACAAGGGTAACGGAAGGAACGGCACGGTAAGGGGAAACAAGGCTAAGGCAGGACAACGCAGGACTAGGCAATGCACGGCAAGGCAAAGAAAGGGTAACGCAAGGCAAGGCAAGGTCAGGCGAGGCAAGGCTAATGCACGACAACGCAAGGCTAGGCAATGCACGGCTAGGCAAGGAAAGAGTAACGGAAGGAGAGGAAGGCAAGGCAAAGCAAGGCAAGGCAAGTGTAACAAAAGGCAAGGCACGGCAAGGGGAAACAAGGGTAAGGCACGGCAACGCACGGCTAGGCAATGCACGGCCAAGCAAGGAAAGGGTAACGCAAGGCAAGGCACGGTGAGGAAATGCAAGGCTAATGCACGACAATGCAGGGCTAGGCAATGCACGGCAAGGCAAGGAAAGCATAACGCAAGGCAAGGCACGGTCAGGCGAGGCAAGGCTAATGCACGACAACGCAAGGCTAGGCAGTGCTCGGCAAGGCAAGGAAAGAGTAAGGGAAGGAAAGAAAGGCAAGGGAAAGCAAGGGAAGGCAAGGGTAACGGAAGGAACGGCACGGTAAGGGGAAACAAGGCTAAGGCACGACAACGCACGGCTAGGCAATGCACGGAAGGCAAGCAAAGAGTAACGGAAGGCAAGGAAGGCAAGGGAAGGCAAAGGTAAAGGAAGGAACGGCACGGTAAGCGGAAACAAGGCTAAGGCACGACAACGCACGGCTAGGCAGTGCACGGCTAGGCAAGGAAAGGGAAGGAAAGGAAGGCAAGGCAAAGTAAGGCAAGGCACGTGTAACGGAAGAAACGGCACAGCAAGGGGAAACAAGGCTAAGGCAAGACAACGCACGGCTAGGCAATGCACGGCAAGGGAAGGAAAGGGTAACGCAATGCAAGGCACGGTCAGGCGAGGCAAGGCTAATGCACGACAACGCAAGGCTAGGCAATGCACGGCTAGGCAAGGAAAGAGTAACGGAAGGAAAGGAAGGCAAAGCAATGCAAGGCAAGGCAAGTGTAACAAAAGGCACGGCACGGCAAGGGGAAACAAGGGTAAGGCACGACAACGCAAGGCTAGGCAGTGCACGGCAAGGCAAGGAAAGGGTAACGCAAGGAAAGGTACGGTGAGGCAAGGGAAGGCTAATGCACGACAACTCAAGGCTAGGCAGTGCACAGCTAGGCAAGGAAAGAGTAACGGAAGGAAAGGAAGGCAAGGCAAAGAAAGGCAAGGCAAGTGTAACGGAAGAAACGGCACAGCAAGGGGAAACAAGGCTAAGGCACGACAAGGCACGGCTAGGCCTTGCACGGCTAGGCAAGGAAAGAGTAACGGAAGGAAAGAAAGGCAAGGGAAAGCAAGGGAAGGCAAGGCTAACGGAAGGAACGGCACGGTACGGGGAAACAAGGCTAAGGCACGACAACGCAGGACTAGGCAATGCACGGCAAGGCAAAGAAAGGGTAACGCAAGGCAAGGCACGGTCAGGCGACGCAAGGCTAAGGCACGACAACGCAAGGCTAGGCAATGCACGGAAGGTAAGTAAAGAGTAACGGAAGGCAAGGAAGGCAAGGGAAAGCAAGGGTAGGCAAGGGCAACGGACGGAACGGCACGTTAAGGGGAAACAAGCCTAAGGCACGACAACGCAGGACTAGGCAATGCACGGCAAGGCAAGGAAAGCGTAACGCAAGGCAAGGCACGGTCAGGCGAGGCAACGCTAATGCACGAAAAAGCACGGCTAGGCAATGCACGGCAAGGCAAGGAAAGGGTAACGCAAGGCAAGGCACGGTCAGGCGAGGCAAGGCTAATGCACGACAACGCAAGGCTAGGCAATGCACGGCAAGGCAAGGAAAGAGTAACGCAAGGCAATGCACGGTCAGGCGAGGCAAGGCTAAGGCACGACAACGCAAGGCTAGGCAGTGCTCGGCAAGGCAAGGAAAGAGTAACGGAAGGAAAGAAAGGCAAGGGAAAGCAAGGGAAGGCAAGGGTAACGGAAGGAACGGCACGGTAAGGGGAAACAAGGCTAAGGCACGACAACGCAGGACTAGGCAATGCACGGCAAGGCAAAGAAAGCGTAACGCAAGGCAAGGCACGGTCAGGCGAGGCAAGGCTAATGCACGACAACGCAAGGCTAGGCAATGCACGGCTAGGCAAGGAAAGAGTAACGGAAGGAGAGGAAGGCAAGGCAAAGCAAGGCAAGGCAAGTGTAACAAAAGGCAAGCCACGGCACGGGGAAACAAGGGTAAGGCACGGCAACGCACGGCTAGGCAATGCATGGCAAGGCAAGGAAAGGTTAACGCAAAGCAAGGCACGGTGAGGCAAGGGAAGGCTAATGCACGACAACGCTCGGCTAGGCAATGCACGGCAAGGCAAGGAAAGGGTAACGCAAGGCAAGGCTCGGTCAGGCGAGCCAAGGCTAAGGCACGACAACGCAAGGCTAGGCAGTGCACGGCTAGGCAAGGAAAGAGTAACGGAAGGAAAGGAAGGCAAGGCAAAGCAAGGCAAGGCAAGTGTAACAAAAGGCAAGGCACGGCAAGGGGAAACAAGGGTAAGGCACGGCAACGCACGGCTAGGCAATGCACGGCCAAGCAAGGAAAGGGTAACGCAAGGCAAGGCACGGTGAGGAAAGGCAAGGCTAATGCACGACAATGCAGGGCTAGGCAATGCACGGCAAGGCAAGGAAAGCATAACGCAAGGCAAGGCACGGTCAGGCGAGGCAAGGCTAATGCACGACAACGCAAGGCTAGGCAGTGCCCGCGCAAGGCAAGGAAAGAGTAAGGGAAGGAAAGAAAGGCAAGGGAAAGCAAGGGAAGGCAAGGGTAACGGAAGGAACGGCACGGTAAGGGGAAACAAGGCTAAGGCACGACAACGCAGGACTAGGCAATGCACGGCAAGGCAAGGAAACGGTAACGCAAGGCAAGGCACGGTCAGGCGAGGCAAGGCTAAGGCAGGACAACGCAAGCCTAGGCAATGCACGGAAGGCAAGCAAAGAGTAACGGAAGGCAAGGAAGGCAAGGGAAGGCAAAGGTAAAGGAAGGAACGGCACGGTAAGCGGAAACAAGGCTAAGGCACGACAACGCACGGCTAGGCAGTGCACGGCTAGGCAAGGAAAGGGAAGGAAAGGAAGGCAAGGCAAAGTAAGGCAAGGCACGTGTAACGGAAGAAACGGCACAGCAAGGGGAAACAAGGCTAAGGCAAGACAACGCACGGCTAGGCAATGCACGGCATGGGAAGGAAAGGGTAACGCAAGGCAAGGCACGGTCAGGCGAGGCAAGGCTAATGCACGACAACGCAAGGCTAGGCAATGCACGGCTAGGCAAGGAAAGAGTAACGGAAGGAAAGGAAGGCAAAGCAATGCAAGGCAAGGCAAGTGTAACAAAAGGCACGACACGGCAAGGGGAAACAAGGGTAAGGCACGACAACGCAAGGCTAGGCAGTGCACGGTAAGGCAAGGAAAGGGTAACGCAAGGCAAGGTACGGTGAGGCAAGGGAAGGCTAATGCACGACAACGCAAGGCTAGGCAGTGCACAGCTAGGCAAGGAAAGAGTAACGGAAGGAAAGGAAGGCAAGGCAAAGAAAGGCAAGGCAAGTGTAACGGAAGGAACGGCACAGCAAGGGGAAACAAGGCTAAGGCACGACAACGCACGGCTAGGCAGTAAACGGCTAGGCAAGGAAAGAGTAACGGAAGGAAAGAAAGGCAAGGGAAAGCAAGGGAAGGCAAGGCTAACGGAAGGAGCGGCACGGTAGGGGGAAACAAGGCTAAGGCACGACAACGCAGGACTAGGCAATGCACGGCAAGGCAAAGAAAGGGTAACGCAAGGCAAGGCACGGTCAGGCGACGCAAGGCTAAGGCACGACATCTCAAGGCTAGGCAATGCACGGAAGGTAAATAAAGAGTAACGGAAGGCAAGGAAGGCAAGGGAAAGCAAGGGTAGGCAAGGGCAACGGACGGAACGGCACGTTAAGGGGAAACAAGCCTAAGGCACGACAACGCAGGACTAGGCAATGCACGGCAAGGCAAGGAAAGGGTAACGCAAGGCAAGGCACGGTCAGGCGAGGCAACGCTAATGCACGAAAAAGCACGGCTAGGCAATGCACGGCAAGGCAAGGAAAGGGTAACGCAAGGCAAGGCACGGTCAAGCGAGGCAAGGCTAATGCACGACAACGCAAGGCTAGGCAGGGCTCGGCAAGGCAAGGAAAGAGTAACGGAAGGAAAGAAAGGCAAGGGAAAGCAAGGGAAGGCAAGGGTAACGGAAGGAACGGCACGGTAAGGGGAAACAATGCGAAGGCACGACAACGCAGGACTAGGCAATGCACAGCAAGGCAAAGAAAGGGTAACGCAAGGCAAGGCACGGTCAGGCGAGGCAAGGCTAATGCACGACAACGCAAGGCTAGGCAATGCACGGCTAGGCAAGGAAAGAGTAACGGAAGGAGAGGAAGGCAAGGCAAAGCAAGGCAAGGCAAGTGTAACAAAAGGCAAGGCACGACAAGGGGAAACAAGGGTAAGGCACGGCAAGGCACGGCTAGGCAATGCACGGCCAAGCAAGGAAAGGGTAACGCAAGGCAAGGCACGGTGAGGAAAGGCAAGGCTAATGCACGACAATGCAGGGCTAGGCAATGCACGGCAAGGCAAGGAAAGGGTAACGCAAGGCAAGGCACGGTCAGGCGAGGCAAGGCTAAGGCAGGACAACGCAAGGCTAGGCAATGCACGGAAGGCAAGCAAAGAGTAACGGAAGGCAAGGAAGGCAAGGGAAGGCAAAGGTAAAGGAAGGAACGGCACGGTAAGCGGAAACAAGGCTAAGGCACGACAACTCAGGACTAGGCAATGCAAGGCAAGGCAAGGAAAGGGTAACGCAAGGCAAGGCACGGTCAGGCGAGGCAAGGCTAAGGCAGGACAACGCAAGGCTAGGCAATGCACGGCTAGGCAAGGAAAGAGTAACGGAAGGAAAGGAAGGCAAGGCAAAGAAAGGCAAGGCAAGTGTAACGGAAGGAACGGCACAGCAAGGGGAAACAAGGCTAAGGCACGACAACGCACGGCTAGGCAGTGCACGGCTAGGCAAGGAAAGAGTAACGGAAGGAAAGAAAGGCAAGGGAAAGCAAGGGAAGGCAAGGCTAACGGAAGGAACGGCACGGTACAAAAAGGCTAAGGCACGACAACGCAGGACTAGGCAATGCACGGCAAGGCAAAGAAAGGGTAACGCAAGGCAAGGCACGGTCAGGCGACGGGCTAAGGCACGACAACGCAAGGCTAGGCAATGCACGGAGGTAAGTAAAGAGTAACGGAAGGCAAGGAAGGCAAGGGAAAGCAAGGGTAGGCAAGGGCAACGGACGGAACGGCACGTTAAGGGGAAACAAGCCTAAGGCACGACAACGCAGGACTAGGCAATGCACGGCAAGGCAAGGAAAGGGTAACGCAAGGCAAGGCACGGTCAGGCGAGGCAACGCTAATGCACGAAAAAGCACGGCTAGGCAATGCACGGCAAGGCAAGGAAAGGGTAACGCAAGGCAAGGCACGGTCAGGCGAGGCAAGGCTAATGCACGACAACGCAAGGCTAGGCAATGCACGGCAAGGCAAGGAAAGGGTAACGCAAGGCAATGCACGGTCAGGCGAGGCAAGGCTAATGCACGACAACGCAAGGCTAGGCAGTGCACGGCTAGGCAAGGAAAGAGTAACATAAGCAAAGGAAGGCAAGGCAAAGCAAGGCAAGGCAAGTGTAACAAAAGGCACGTCACGGTAAGGGGAAACAAGGCTAAGGCACGGCAACGCACTGCTAGGCAATGCACGGCCAGGCAAGGAAAGGGTAACGCAAGGCAAGGCACGGTGAGGCAAGGCAAGGCTAATGAACGACAATGCAGGGCTAGGCAATGCACGGCAAGGCAAGGAAAGGGTAACGCAAGGCAAGGCACGGTCAGGCGAGGCAAGGCTAATGCACGACAACGCAAGGCTAGGCAATGCACGGCTAGGCAAGGAAAGAGTAACGGAAGGAAAGGAAGGCAAAGCAAAGCAAGGCAAGGCAAGTGTAACGGAAGGAACGGCACAGCAAGGGGAAACAAGGCTAAGGCACGACAACGCACGGCTAGGCAGTGCACGGCTAGGCAAGGAAAGAGTAACGGAAGGAAAGAAAGGCAAGGGAAAGCAAGGGAAGGCAAGGCTAACGGAAGGAACGGCACGGTACGGGGAAACAAGGCTAAGGCACGACAACGCAGGACTAGGCAATGCACGGCAAGGCAAAGAAAGGGTAACGCAAGGCAAGGCACGGTCAGGCGACGCAAGGCTAAGGCACGACAACGCAAGGCTAGGCAATGCACGGAAGGTAAGTAAAGAGTAACGGAAGGCAAGGAAGGCAAGGGAAAGCAAGGGTAGGCAAGGGCAACGGACGGAACGGCACGTTAAGGGGAAACAAGCCTAAGGCACGACAACGCAGGACTAGGCAATGCACGGCAAGGCAAGGAAAGGGTAACGCAAGGCAAGGCACGGTCAGGCGAGGCAACGCTAATGCACGAAAAAGCACGGCTAGGCAATGCACGGCAAGGCAAGAAAGGGTAACGCAAGGCAAGGCACGGTCAGGCGACGCAAGGCTAAGGCACGACAACGCAAGGCTAGGCAATGCACGGAAGGTAAGTAAAGAGTAACGGAAGGCAAGGAAGGCAAGGGAAAGCAAGGGTAGGCAAGGGCAACGGACGGAACGGCACGTTAAGGGGAAACAAGCCTAAGGCACGACAAC
Organism: Macrotis lagotis; assembly: GCF_037893015.1. Lineage (NCBI taxonomy): Eukaryota > Metazoa > Chordata > Mammalia > Peramelemorphia > Peramelidae > Macrotis > Macrotis lagotis. The sequence continues at coordinate 150,739 of NW_027422176.1, read as the reverse complement.
GCAGGACTAGGCAATGCACGGCAAGGCAAGGAAAGGGTAACGCAAGGCAAGGGACGGTCAGGCGAGGCAACGCTAATGCACGAAAAAGCACGGCTAGGCAATGCACGGCAAGGCAAGGAAAGGGTAACGCAAGGCAAGGCACGGTCAGGCGAGGCAAGGCTAATGCACGACAACGCAAGGCTAGGCAATGCACGGCAAGGCAAGGAAAGGGTAACGCAAGGCAATGCACGGTCAGGCGAGGCAAGGCTAAGGCACGACAACGCAAGGCTAGGCAGTGCTCGGCAAGGCAAGGAAAGAGTAACGGAAGGAAAGAAAGGCAAGGGAAAGCAAGGGAAGGCAAGGGTAACGGAAGGAACGGCACGGTAAGGGGAAAAAAGGCTAAGGCACGACAACGCAGGACTAGGCAATGCACGGCAAGGCAAAGAAAGGGTAACGCAAGGCAAGGAACGGTCAGGCGAGGCAAGGCTAATGCACGACAACGCAAGGCTAGGCAATGCACGGCTAGGCAAGGAAAGAGTAACGGAAGGAGAGGAAGGCAAGGCAAAGCAAGGCAAGGCAAGTGTAACAAAAGGCAAGGCACGGCAAGGGGAACAAGGGTAAGGCACGGCAACGCACGGCTAGGCAATGCACGGCCAAGCAAGGAAAGGGTAACGCAAGGCAAGGCACGGTGAGGAAAGGCAAGGCTAATGCACGACAATGCAGGGCTAGGCAATGCACGGCAAGGCAAGGAAAGGGTAACGCAAGGCAAGGCACGGTCAGGCGAGGCAAGGCTAATGCACGACAACGCAAGGCTAGGCAATGCACGGCTAGGCAAGGAAAGAGTAACGGAAGGAAAGGAAGGCAAAGCAAAGCAAGGCAAGGCAAGTGTAACGGAAGGAACGGCACAGCAAGGGGAAACAAGGCTAAGGCACGACAACGCACGGCTAGGCAGTGCACGGCTAGGCAAGGAAAGAGTAACGGAAGGAAAGAAAGGCAAGGGAAAGCAAGGGAAGGCAAGGCTAACGGAAGGAACGGCACGGTACGGGGAAACAAGGCTAAGGCACGACAACGCAGGACTAGGCAATGCACGGCAAGGCAAAGAAAGGGTAACGCAAGGCAAGGCACGGTCAGGCGACGCAAGGCTAAGGCACGACAACGCAAGGCTAGGCAATGCACGGAAGGTAGGTAAAGAGTAACGGAAGGCAAGGAAGGCAAGGGAAAGCAAGGGTAGGCAAGGGCAACGGACGGAACGGCACGTTAAGGGGAAACAAGGCTAAGGCACGACAACGCAGGACTAGGCAATGCACGGCAAGGCAAGGAAAGGGTAACGCAAGGCAAGGCACGGTCAGGCGAGGCAAGGCTAATGCACGACAACGCAGGCTAGGCAATGCACGGCAAGGCAAGGAAAGGGTAACGCAAGGCAAGGCACGGTCAGGCGACGCAAGGCTAAGGCACGACAACGCAAGGCTAGGCAATGCACGGAAGGTAAGTAAAGAGTAACGGAAGGCAAGGAAGGCAAGGGAAAGCAAGGGAGGCAAGGGCAACGGACGGAACGGCACGTTAAGGGGAAACAAGCCTAAGGCACGACAACGCAGGACTAGGCAATGCACGGCAAGGCAAGGAAAGGGTAACGCAAGGCAAGGCACGGTCAGGCGAGGCAACGCTAATGCACGAAAAAGCACGGCTAGGCAATGCACGGCAAGGCAAGGAAAGGGTAACGCAAGGCAAGGCACGGTCAGGCGAGGCAAGGCTAATGCACGACAACGCAAGGCTAGGCAATGCACGGCAAGGCAAGGAAAGGGTAACGCAAGGCAATGCACGGTCAGGCGAGGCAAGGCTAAGGCACGACAACGCAAGGCTAGGCAGTGCTCGGCAAGGCAAGGAAAGAGTAACGGAAGGAAAGAAAGGCAAGGGAAAGCAAGGGAAGGCAAGGGTAACGGAAGGAACGGCACGGTAAGGGGAAACAAGGCTAAGGCACGACAACGCAGGACTAGGCAATGCACGGCAAGGCAAAGAAAGGGTAACGCAAGGCAAGGCACGGTCAGGCGAGGCAAGGCTAATGCACGACAACGCAAGGCTAGGCAATGCACGGCTAGGCAAGGAAAGAGTAACGGAAGGAGAGGAAGGCAAGGCAAAGCAAGGCAAGGCAAGTGTAACAAAAGGCAAGGCACGGCAAGGGGAAACAAGGGTAAGGCACGGCAACGCACGGCTAGGCAATGCACGGCCAAGCAAGGAAAGGGTAACGCAAGGCAAGGCACGGTGAGGAAAGGCAAGGCTAATGCACGACAATGCAGGGCTAGGCAATGCACGGCAAGGTAAGGAAAGCATAACGCAAGGCAAGGCACGGTCAGGCGAGGCAAGGCTAATGCACGACAACGCAAGGCTAGGCAGTGCTCGGCAAGGCAAGGAAAGAGTAACGGAAGGAAAGAAAGGCAAGGGAAAGCAAGGGAAGGCAAGGGTAACGGAAGGAACGGCACGGTAAGGGGAAACAAGGCTAAGGCACGACAACGCAGGATTAGGCAATGCACGGCAAGGCAAGGAAAGGGTAACGCAAGGCAAGGCACGGTCAGGCGAGGCAAGGCTAAGGCAGGACAACGCAAGGCTAGGCAATGCACGGAAGGCAAGCAAAGAGTAACGGAAGGCAAGGAAGGCAAGGGAAGGCAAAGGTAAAGGAAGGAACGGCACGGTAAGCGGAAACAAGGCTAAGGCACGACAACGCAGGACTAGGCAATGCAAGGCAAGGCAAGGAAAGGGTAACGCAAGGCAAGGCACGGTCAGGCGAGGCAAGGCTAAGGCAGGACAACGCAAGGCTAGGCAATGCACGGCTAGGCAAGGAAAGAGTAACGGAAGGAAAGGAAGGCAAGGCAAAGAAAGGCAAGGCAAGTGTAACGGAAGGAACGGCACAGCAAGGGGAAACAAGGGTAAGGCACGACAACGCACGGCTAGGCAGTGCACGGCTAGGCAAGGAAAGAGTAACGGAAGGAAAGAAAGGCAAGGGAAAGCAAGGGAAGGCAAGGCTAACGGAAGGAACGGCACGGTACGGGGAAACAAGGCTAAGGCACGACAACGCAGGACTAGGCAATGCACGGCAAGGCAAAGAAAGGGTAACGCAAGGCAAGGCACGGTCAGGCGACGCAAGGCTAAGGCACGACAACGCAAGGCTAGGCAATGCACGGAAGGTAAGTAAAGAGTAACGGAAGGCAAGGAAGGCAAGGGAAAGCAAGGGTAGGCAAGGGCAACGGACGGAACGGCACGTTAAGGGGAAACAAGCCTAAGGCACGACAACGCAGGACTAGGCAATGCACGGCAAGGCAAGGAAAGGGTAACGCAAGGCAAGGCACGGTCAGGCGAGGCAAGCTAATGCACGGCAAGGCAATAAGGCAAGGCAAGGAAAAACGCAAGGCAGGCAGCACGGCAGGCAAGGAAAGTAACGCAAGGGAAGGCACGGTTAAGGCAGCAAAGGCAAGAAAGGTAAGCAAGTCAGGCGAGGCAACGCTAATGCACGAAAAGCAGGCAGCAAGCACGGAAGGCAAGGGTAAGAGAAGAGGCAGGAACAAGGGAAGGCAAGGGTAACGGAAGGAACGGCACGGTAAGGGGAAACAATGCGAAGGCACGACAACGCAGGACTAGGCAATGCACAGCAAGGCAAAGAAAGGGTAACGCAAGGCAAGGCACGGTCAGGCGACGCAAGGCTAATGCACGACAACGCAAGGCTAGGCAGTGCTCGGCTAGGCAAGGAAAGAGTAACGGAAGGAGAGGAAGGCAAGGCAAAGAAAGGCAAGGCAAGTGTAACAAAAGGCAAGGCACGGCAAGGGGAAACAAGGGTAAGGCACGGCAACGCACGGCTAGGCAATGCACGGCCAAGCAAGGAAAGGGTAACGCAAGGCAAGGCACGGTGAGGAAAGGCAAGGCTAATGCACGACAATGCAGGGCTAGGCAATGCACGGCAAGGCAAGGAAAGCATAACGCAAGGCAAGGCACGGTCAGGCGAGGCAAGGCTAATGCACGACAACGCAAGGGTAGGCAGTGTTCGGCAAGGCAAGGAAAGAGTAACGGAAGGAAAGAAAGGCAAGGGAAAGCAAGGGAAGGCAAGGGTAACGGAAGCAACGACACGGTAAGGGGAAACAAGGCTACGGCACGACAACGCAGGACTAGGCAATGCACGGCAAGGCAAGGAAAGGGTAACGCAAGGCAAGACACGGTCAGGCGAGGCAACGCTAATGCACGAAAAAGCACGGCTAGGCAATGCACGGCAAGGCAAGGAAAGGGTAACGCAAGGCAAGGCACGGTCAGGCGAGGCAAGGCTAATGCACGACAACGCAACGCTAGGCAATGCACGGCAAGGCAAGGAAAGGGTAACGCAAGGCAATGCACGGTCAGGCGAGGCAAGGCTAATGCACGACAACGCAAGGCTAGGCAGTGCTCGGCAAGGGAAAGAAAGAGTAACGGAAGGAAAGAAAGGCAAGGGAAAGCAAGGGAAGGCAAGGGTAACGGAAGGAACGGCACGGCAAGGGGAAACAAGGCTAAGGCACGACAACGCAGGAATAGGCAATGCACGGCAAGGCAAAGAAAGGGTAACGCAAGGCAAGGCACGGTCAGGCGAGGCAAGGCTAATGAACGACAACGCAAGGCTAGGCAATGCACGGCTAGGCAAGGAAAGAGTAACGGAAGGAGAGGAAGGCAAGGCAAAGCAAGGCAAGGCAAGTGTAACAAAAGGCAAGGCACGGCAAGGGGAAACAAGGGTAAGGCACGGCAACGCACGGCTAGGCAATGCACGGCCAAGCAAGGAAAGGGTAACGCAAGGCAAGGCACGGTGAGGAAAGGCAAGGCTAATGCACGACAATGCAGGGCTAGGCAATGCACGGCAAGGCAAGGAAAGCATAACGCATGGCAAGGCACGGTCAGGCGAGGCAAGGCTAATGCACGACAACGCAAGGCTAGGCAGTGCTCGGCAAGGCAAGGAAAGAGTAACGGAAGGAAAGAAAGGCAAGGGAAAGCAAGGGAAGGCAAGGGTAACGGAAGGAACGGCACGGTAAGGGGAAACAAGGCTAAGGCACGACAACGCAGGACTAGGCAATGCACGGCAAGGCAAGGAAAGGGTAACGCAAGGCAAGGCACGGTCAGGCGAGGCAAGGCTAAGGCAGGATAACGCAGGGCTAGGCAATGCACGGAAGGCAAGCAAAGAGTAACGGAAGGCAAGGAAGGCAAGGGAAGGCAAAGGTAAAGGAAGGAACGGCACGGTAAGCGGAATCAAGGCTAAGGCACGACAACGCACGGCTAGGCAGTGCACGGCTAGGCAAGGAAAGGGAAGGAAAGGAAGGCAAGGCAAATTAAGGCAAGGCACGTGTAACGGAAGAAACGGCACAGCAAGGGGAAACAAGGCTAAGGCAAGACAACGCACGGCTAGGCAATGCACGGCAAGGGAAGGAAAGGGTAACGCAAGGCAAGGCACGGTCAGGCGAGGCAAGGCTAATGCACGACAACGCAAGGCTAGGCAATGCACGGCTAGGCAAGGAAAGAGTAACGGAAGGAAAGGAAGGCAAAGCAATGCAAGGCAAGGCAAGTGTAACAAAAGGCACGGCACGGCAAGGGGAAACAAGGGTAAGGCACGACAACGCAAGGCTAGGCAGTGCACGGCAAGGCAAGGAAAGGGTAACGCAAGGCAAGGTACGGTGAGGCAAGGGAAGGCTAATGCACGACAACGCAAGGCTACGCAGTGCACAGCTAGGCAAGGAAAGAGTAACGGAAGGAAAGGAAGGCAAGGCAAAGAAAGGCAAGGCAAGTGTAACGGAAGGAACGGCACAGCAAGGGGAAACAAGGCTAAGGCACGACAACGCACGGCTAGGCAGTGCACGGCTAGGCAAGGAAAGAGTAACGGAAGGAAAGAAAGGCAAGGGAAAGCAAGGGAAGGCAAGGCTAACGGAAGGAACGGCACGGTACGGGGAAACAAGGCTAAGGCACGACAACGCAGGACTAGGCAATGCACGGCAAGGCAAAGAAAGGGTAACGCAAGGCAAGGCACGGTCAGGCGACGCAAGGCTAAGGCACGACAACGCAAGGCTAGGCAATGCACGGAAGGTAAGTAAAGAGTAACGGAAGGCAAGGAAGGCAAGGGAAAGCAAGGGTAGGCAAGGGCAACGGACGGAACGGCACGTTAAGGGGAAACAAGCCTAAGGCACGACAACGCAGGACTAGGCAATGCACGGCAAGGCAAGGAAAGGGTAACGCAAGGCAAGGCACGGTCAGGCGAGGCAACGCTAATGCACGAAAAAGCACGGCTAGGCAATGCACGGCTAGGCAAGGAAAGAGTAACGGAAGGAAAGGAAGGCAAAGCAAAGCAAGGCAAGGCAAGTGTAACAAAAGGCACGGCACGGCAAGGGGAAACAGGGGTAAGGCACGACAACGCAAGGCTAGGCAGTGCACGGCAAGGCAAGGAAAGGGTAACGCAAGGCAAGGTACGGTGAGGCAAGGGAAGGCTAATGCACGACAAGGCAAGGCTAGGCAGTGCACGGCTAGGCAAGGAAAGAGTAACGGAAGGAAAGGAAGGCAAGGCAAAGAAAGGCAAGGCAAGTGTAACGGAAGGAACGGCACAGCAAGGGGAAACAAGGCTAAGGCACGACAACGCACGGCTAGGCAGTAAACGGCTAGGCAAGGAAAGAGTAACGGAAGGAAAGAAAGGCAAGGGAAAGCAAGGGAAGGCAAGGCTAACGGAAGGAACGGCACGGTACGGGGAAACAAGGCTAAGGCACGACAACGCAGGACTAGGCAATGCACGGCAAGGCAAAGAAAGGGTAACGCAAGGCAAGGCACGGTCAGGCGACGCAAGGCTAAGGCACGACAACGCAAGGCTAGGCAATGCACGGAAGGTAAGTAAAGAGTAACGGAAGGCAAGGAAGGCAAGGGAAAGCAAGGGTAGGCAAGGGCAACGGACGGAACGGCACGTTAAGGGGAAACAATCCTAAGGCACGACAACGCAGGACTAGGCAATGCACGGCAAGGCAAGGAAAGGGTAACGCAAGGCAAGGCACGGTCAGGCGAGGCAAGGCTAATGCACGACAACGCAAGGCTAGGCAGTGCTCGGCAAGGCAAGGAAAGAGTAACGGAAGGAAAGAAAGGCAAGGGAAAGCAAGGGAAGGCAAGGGTAACGGAAGGAACGGCACGGTAAGGGGAAACAAGGCTAAGGCACGACAACGCAGGACTAGGCAATGCACGGCAAGGCAAGGAAAGGGTAACGCAAGGCAAGGCAAAGAAAGGCAAGGCAAGTGTAACGGAAGGAACGGCACAGCAAGGGGAAACAAGGCTAAGGCACGACAACGCACGGCTAGGCAGTGCACGGCTAGGCAAGGAAAGAGTAACGGAAGGAAAGAAAGGCAAGGGAAAGCAAGGGAAGGCAAGGCTAACGGAAGGAACGGCACGGTACGGGGAAACAAGGCTAAGGCACGACAACGCAGGACTAGGCAATGCACGGCAAGGCAAAGAAAGGGTAACGCAAGGCAAGGCACGGTCAGGCGACGCAAGGCTAAGGCACGACAACGCAAGGCTAGGCAATGCACGGAAGGTAAGTAAAGAGTAACGGAAGGCAAGGAAGGCAAGGGAAAGCAAGGGTAGGCAAGGGCAACGGACGGAACGGCACGTTAAGGGGAAACAAGCCTAAGGCACGACAACGCAGGACTAGGCAATGCACGGCAAGGCAAGGAAAGGGTAACGCAAGGCAAGGCACGGTCAGGCGAGGCAACGCTAATGCACGAAAAAGCACGGCTAGGCAATGCACGGCTAGGCAAGGAAAGAGTAACGGAAGGAAAGGAAGGGAAAGCAAAGCAAGTCAAGGCAAGTGTAACAAAAGGCACGGCACGGCAAGGGGAAACAGGGGTAAGGCACGACAACGCAAGGCTAGGCAGTGCACGGCAAGGCAAGGAAAGGGTAACGCAAGGCAAGGTACGGTGAGGCAAGGGAAGGCTAATGCACGACAACGCAAGGCTAGGCAGTGCACGGCTAGGCAAGGAAAGAGTAACGGAAGGAAAGGAAGGCAAGGCAAAGAAAGGCAAGGCAAGGCTAACGGAAGGAACGGCACGGTACGGGGAAACAAGGCTAAGGCACGACAACGCAGGACTAGGCAATGCACGGAAAGGCAAAGAAAGGGTAACGCAAGGCAAGGCACGGTCAGGCGACGCAAGGCTAAGGCACGACAACGCAAGGCTGGGCAATGCACGGAAGGTAAGTAAAGAGTAACGGAAGGCAAGGAAGGCAAGGGAAAGCAAGGGTAGGCAAGGGCAACGGACGGAACGGCACGTTAAGGGGAAACAAGCCTAAGGCACGACAACGCAGGACTAGGCAATGCACGGCAAGGCAAGGAAAGGGTAACGCAAGGCAAGGCACGGTCAGGCGAGGCAACGCTAATGCACGAAAAAGCACGGCTAGGCAATGCACGGCAAGGCAAGGAAAGGGTAACGCAAGGCAAGGCACGGTCAGGCGAGGCAAGGCTAATGCACGACAACGCAAGGCTAGGCAATGCACGGCAAGGCAAGGAAAGGGTAACGCAAGGCAATGCACGGTCAGGCGAGGCAAGGCTAATGCACGACAACGCAAGGCTAGGCAGTGCTCGGCAAGGGAAAGAAAGAGTAACGGAAGGAAAGAAAGGCAAGGGAAAGCAAGGGAAGGCAAGGGTAACGGAAGGAACGGCACGGTAAGGGGAAACAAGGCTAAGGCACGACAACGCAGGACTAGGCAATGCACGGCAAGGCAAAGAAAGGGTAACGCAAGGCAAGGCACGGTCAGGCGAGGCAAGGCTAATGCACGACAACGCAAGGCTAGGCAATGCACGGCTAGGCAAGGAAAGAGTAACGGAAGGAGAGGAAGGCAAGGCAAAGCAAGGCAAGGCAAGTGTAACAAAAGGCAAGGCACGGCAAGGGGAAACAAGGGTAAGGCACGGCAAGGCACGGCTAGGCAATGCACGGCCAAGCAAGGAAAGGGTAACGCAAGGCAAGGCACGGTGAGGAAAGGCAAGGCTAATGCACGACAATGCAGGGCTAGGCAATGCACGGCAAGGCAAGGAAAGCATAACGCAAGGCAAGGCACGGTCAGGCGAGGCAAGGCTAATGCACGACAACGCAAGGCTAGGCAGTGCTCGGCAAGGCAAGGAAAGAGTAACGGAAGGAAAGAAAGGCAAGGGAAAGCAAGGGAAGGCAAGGGTAACGGAAGGAACGGCACGGTAAGGGGAAACAAGGCTAAGGCACGACAACGCAGGACTAGGCAATGCACGGCAAGGCAAGGAAAGGGTAACGCAAGGCAAGGCACGGTCAGGCGAGGCAAGGCTAAGGCAGGACAACGCAAGACTAGGCAATGCACGGAAGGCAAGCAAAGAGTAACGGAAGGCAAGGAAGGCAAGGGAAGGCAAAGGTAAAGGAAGGAACGGCACGGTAAGCGGAATCAAGGCTAAGGCACGACAACGCACGGCTAGGCAGTGCACGGCTAGGCAAGGAAAGGGAAGGAAAGGAAGGCAAGGCAAAGTAAGGCAAGGCACGTGTAACGGAAGAAACGGCACAGCAAGGGGAAACAAGGCTAAGGCAAGACAACGCACGGCTAGGCAATGCACGGCAAGGGAAGGAAAGGGTAACGCAAGGCAAGGCACGGTCAGCCGAGGCAAGGCTAATGCACGACAACGCAAGGCTAGGCAATGCACGGCTAGGCAAGGAAAGAGTAACGGAAGGAAAGGAAGGCAAAGCAATGCAAGGCAAGGCAAGTGTAACAAAAGGCACGGCACGGCAAGGGGAAACAAGGGTAAGGCACGACAACGCAAGGCTAGGCAGTGCACGGCTAGGCAAGGAAAGGGTAACGCAAGGCAAGGTACGGTGAGGCAAGGGAAGGCTAATGCACGACAACGCAAGGCTAGGCTGTGCACAGCTAGGCAAGGAAAGAGTAACGGAAGGAAAGGAAGGCAAGGCAAAGAAAGGCAAGGCAAGTGTAACGGAAGGAACGGCACAGCAAGGGGAAACAAGGCTAAGGCACGACAACGCACGGCTAGGCAGTGCACGGCAAGGCAAAGAAAGGGTAACGCAAGGCAAGGCACGGTCAGGCGACGCAAGGCTAAGGCACGACAACGCAAGGCTAGGCAATGCACGGAAGGTAAGTAAAGAGTAACGGAAGGCAAGGAAGGCAAGGGAAAGCAAGGGTAGGCAAGGGCAACGGACGGAACGGCACGTTAAGGGGAAACAAGCCTAAGGCACGACAACGCAGGACTAGGCAATGCACGGCAAGGCAAGGAAAGGGTAACGCAAGGCAAGGCACGGTCAGGCGAGGCAACGCTAATGCACGAAAAAGCACGGCTAGGCAATGCACGGCTAGGCAAGGAAAGAGTAACGGAAGGAAAGGAAGGCAAAGCAAAGCAAGGCAAAGCAAGTGTAACAAAAGGCACGGCACGGCAAGGGGAAACAGGGGTAAGGCACGACAACGCAAGGCTAGGCAGTGCACGGCAAGGCAAGGAAAGGGTAACGCAAGGCAAGGTACGGTGAGGCAAGGGAAGGCTAATGCACGACAACGCAAGGCTAGGCAGTGCACGGCTAGGCAAGGAAAGAGTAACGGAAGGAAAGGAAGGCAAGGCAAAGAAAGGCAAGGCAAGTGTAACGGAAGGAACGGCACAGCAAGGGGAAACAAGGCTAAGGCACGACAACGCACGGCTAGGCAGTGCACGGCTAGGCAAGGAAAGAGTAACGGAAGGAAAGAAAGGCAAGGGAAAGCAAGGGAAGGCAAGGCTAACGGAAGGAACGGCACGGTACGGGGAAACAAGGCTAAGGCACGACAACGCAGGACTAGGCAATGCACGGCAAGGCAAAGAAAGGGTAACGCAAGGCAAGGCACGGTCAGGCGACGCAAGGCTAAGGCACGACAACGCAAGGCTAGGCAATGCACGGAAGGTAAGTAAAGAGTAACGGAAGGCAAGGAAGGCAAGGGAAAGCAAGGGTAGGCAAGGGCAACGGACGGAACGGCACGTTAAGGGGAAACAAGCCTAAGGCACGACAACGCAGGACTAGGCAATGCACGGCAAGGCAAGGAAAGGGTAACGCAAGGCAAGGCACGGTCAGGCGAGGCAAGGCTAATGCACGACAACGCAAGGCTAGGCAGTGCTCGGCAAGGCAAGGAAAGAGTAACGGAAGGAAAGAAAGGCAAGGGAAAGCAAGGGAAGGCAAGGGTAACGGAAGGAACGGCACGGTAAGGGGAAACAAGGCTAAGGCACGACAACGCAGGACTAGGCAATGCACGGCAAGGCAAGGAAAGGGTAACGGAAGGAAAGGAAGGCAAGGCAAAGAAAGGCAAGGCAAGTGTAACGGAAGGAACGGCACAGCAAGGGGAGTGCACGGCAAGGCAAGGAAAGGGTAACGCAAGGCAAGGTACGGTGAGGCAAGGGAAGGCTAATGCACGACAACGCAAGGCTAGGCAGTGCACGGCTAGGCAAGGAAAGAGTAACGGAAGGAAAGGAAGGCAAGGCAAAGAAAGGCAAGGCAAGTGTAACGGAAGGAACGGCACAGCAAGGGGAAACAAGGCTAAGGCACGACAACGCACGGCTAGGTAGTGCACGGCTAGGCAAAGAAAGGGTAACGCAAGGCAAGGCACGGTCAGGCGAGGCAAGGCTAATGAACGACAATGCAAGGCTAGGCAATGCACGGCTAGGCAAGGAAAGAGTAACGGAAGGAGAGGAAGGCAAGGCAAAGCAAGGCAAGGCAAGTGTAACAAAAAAAAAGGCAAGGCACGGCAAGGGGAAACAAGGGTAAGGCACGGCAACGCACGGCTAGGCAATGCACGGCCAAGCAAGGAAAGGGTAACGCAAGGCAAGGCACGGTGAGGAAAGGCAAGGCTAATGCACGACAATGCAGGGCTAGGCAATGCACGGCAAGGCAAGGAAAGCATAACGCAGGCAAGGCACGGTCAGGCGAGGCAAGGCTAATGCACGACAACGCAAGGCTAGGCAGTGCTCGGCAAGGCAAGGAAAGAGTAACGGAAGGAAAGAAAGGCAAGGGAAAGCAAGGGAAGGCAAGGGTAACGGAAGGAACGGCACGGTAAGGGGAAACAAGGCTAAGGCACGACAACGCAGGACTAGGCAATGCACGGCAAGGCAAGGAAAGGGTAACGCAAGGCAAGGCACGGTCAGGCGAGGCAAGGCTAAGGCAGGATAACGCAGGGTTGGCAATGCACGGAAGGCAAGCAAAGAGTAACGGAAGGCAAGGAAGGCAAGGGAAGGCAAAGGTAAAGGAAGGAACGGCACGGTAAGCGGAATCAAGGCTAAGGCAAGACAACGCACGGCTAGGCAGTGCACGGCTAGGCAAGGAAAGGGAAGGAAAGGAAGGCAAGGCAAATTAAGGCAAGGCACGTGTAACGGAAGAAACGGCACAGCAAGGGGAAACAAGGCTAAGGCAAGACAACGCACGGCTAGGCAATGCACGGCAAGGGAAGGAAAGGGTAACGCAAGGCAAGGCACGGTCAGGCGAGGCAAGGCTAATGCACGACAACGCAAGGCTAGGCAATGCACGGCTAGGCAAGGAAAGAGTAACGGAAGGAAAGGAAGGCAAAGCAATGCAAGGCAAGGCAAGTGTAACAAAAGGCACGGCACGGCAAGGGGAAACAAGGGTAAGGCACGACAACGCAAGGCTAGGCAGTGCACGGCAAGGCAAGGAAAGGGTAACGCAAGGCAAGGTACGGTGAGGCAAGGGAAGGCTAATGCACGACAACGCAAGGCTACGCAGTGCACAGCTAGGCAAGGAAAGAGTAACGGAAGGAAAGGAAGGCAAGGCAAAGAAAGGCAAGGCAAGTGTAACGGAAGGAACGGCACAGCAAGGGGAAACAAGGCTAAGGCACGACAACGCACGGCTAGGCAGTGCACGGCTAGGCAAGGAAAGGGAAGGAAAGGAAGGCAAGGCAAAGTAAGGCAAGGCACGTGTAACGGAAGAAACGGCACAGCAAGGGGAAACAAGGCTAAGGCAAGACAACGCACGGCTAGGCAATGCACGGCAAGGGAAGGAAAGGGTAACGCAAGGCAAGGCACGGTCAGCCGAGGCAAGGCTAATGCACGACAACGCAAGGCTAGGCAATGCACGGCTAGGCAAGGAAAGAGTAACGGAAGGAAAGGAAGGCAAGGCAAAGAAAGGCAAGGCAAGTGTAACGGAAGGAACGGCACAGCAAGGGGAAACAAGGCTAAGGCACGACAACGCACGGCTAGGCAGTGCACGGCAAGGCAAAGAAAGGGTAACGCAAGGCAAGGCACGGTCAGGCGACGCAAGGCTAAGGCACGACAACGCAAGGCTAGGCAATGCACGGAAGGTAAGTAAAGAGTAACGGAAGGCAAGGAAGGCAAGGGAAAGCAAGGGTAGGCAAGGGCAACGGACGGAACGGCACGTTAAGGGGAAACAAGCCTAAGGCACGACAACGCAGGACTAGGCAATGCACGGCAAGGCAAGGAAAGGGTAACGCAAGGCAAGGCACGGTCAGGCGAGGCAACGCTAATGCACGAAAAAGCACGGCTAGGCAATGCACGGCTAGGCAAGGAAAGAGTAACGGAAGGAAAGGAAGGCAAAGCAAAGCAAGGCAAGGCAAGTGTAACAAAAGGCACGGCACGGCAAGGGGAAACAGGGGTAAGGCACGACAACGCAAGGCTAGGCAGTGCACGGCAAGGCAAGGAAAGGGTAACGCAAGGCAAGGTACGGTGAGGCAAGGGAAGGCTAATGCACGACAACGCAAGGCTAGGCAGTGCACGGCTAGGCAAGGAAAGAGTAACGGAAGGAAAGGAAGGCAAGGCAAAGAAAGGCAAGGCAAGTGTAACGGAAGGAACGGCACAGCAAGGGGAAACAAGGCTAAGGCACGACAACGCACGGCTAGGTAGTGCACGGCTAGGCAAGGAAAGAGTAACGGAAGGAAAGAAAGGCAAGGGAAAGCAAGGGAAGCAAGGCTAACGGAAGGAACGGCACGGGACGGGGAAACAAGGCTAAGGCACGACAACGCAGGACTAGGCAATGCACGGCAAGGCAAAGAAAGGGTAACGCAAGGCAAGGCACGGTCAGGCGACGCAAGGCTAAGGCACGACAACGCAAGGCTAGGCAATGCACGGAAGGTAAGTAAAGAGTAACGGAAGGCAAGGAAGGCAAGGGAAAGCAAGGGTAGGCAAGGGCAACGGACGGAACGGCACGTTAAGGGGAAACAATCCTAAGCACGACAACGCAGGACTACGCAATGCACGGCAAGGCAAGGAAAGGGTAACGCAAGGCAAGGCACGGTCAGGCGAGGCAAGGCTAAGGCAGGACAACGCAAGGCTAGGCAATGCACGGAAGGCAAGCAAAGAGTAACGGAAGGCAAGGAAGGCAAGGGAAGGCAAAGGTAAAGGAAGGAACGGCACGGTAAGCGGAATCAAGGCTAAGGCACGACAACGCACGGCTAGGCAGTGCACGGCTAGGCAAGGAAAGGGAAGGAAAGGAAGGCAAGGCAAAGTAAGGCAAGGCACGTGTAACGGAAGAAACGGCACAGCAAGGGGAAACAAGGCTAAGGCAAGACAACGCACGGCTAGGCAATGCACGGCAAGGGAAGGAAAGGGTAACGCAAGGCAAGGCACGGTCAGGCGAGGCAAGGCTAATGCACGACAACGCAAGGCTAGGCAATGCACGGCTAGGCAAGGAAAGAGTAACGGAAGGAAAGGAAGGCAAAGCAATGCAAGGCAAGGCAAGTGTAACAAAAGGCACGGCACGGCAAGGGGAAACAAGGGTAAGGCACGACAACGCAAGGCTAGGCAGTGCACGGCAAGGCAAGGAAAGGGTAACGCAAGGCAAGGTACGGTGAGGCAAGGGAAGGCTAATGCACGACAACGCAAGGCTAGGCAGTGCACAGCTAGGCAAGGAAAGAGTAACGGAAGGAAAGGAAGGCAAGGCAAAGAAAGGCAAGGCAAGTGTAACGGAAGGAACGGCACAGCAAGGGGAAACAAGGCTAAGGCACGACAACGCACGGCTAGGCAGTGCACGGCAAGGCAAAGAAAGGGTAACGCAAGGCAAGGCACGGTCAGGCGACGCAAGGCTAAGGCACGACAACGCAAGGCTAGGCAATGCACGGAAGGTAAGTAAAGAGTAACGGAAGGCAAGGAAGGCAAGGGAAAGCAAGGGTAGGCAAGGGCAACGGACGGAACGGCACGTTAAGGGGAAACAAGCCTAAGGCACGACAACGCAGGACTAGGCAATGCACGGCAAGGCAAGGAAAGGGTAACGCAAGGCAAGGCACGGTCAGGCGAGGCAACGCTAATGCACGAAAAAGCACGGCTAGGCAATGCACGGCTAGGCAAGGAAAGAGTAACGGAAGGAAAGGAAGGCAAAGCAAAGCAAGGCAAGGCAAGTGTAACAAAAGGCACGGCACGGCAAGGGGAAACAGGGTTAAGGCACGACAACGCAAGGCTAGGCAGTGCACGGCAAGGCAAGGAAAGGGTAACGCAAGGCAAGGTACGGTGAGGCAAGGGAAGGCTAATGCACGACAACGCAAGGCTAGGCAGTGCACGGCTAGGCAAGGAAAGAGTAACGGAAGGAAAGGAAGGCAAGGCAAAGAAAGGCAAGGCAAGTGTAACGGAAGGAACGGCACAGCAAGGGGAAACAAGGCTAAGGCACGACAACGCACGGCTAGGCAGTGCACGGCTAGGCAAGGAAAGAGTAACGGAAGGAAAGAAAGGCAAGGGAAAGCAAGGGAAGCAAGGCTAACGGAAGGAACGGCACGGGACGGGGAAACAAGGCTAAGGCACGACAACGCAGGACTAGGCAATGCACGGCAAGGCAAAGAAAGGGTAACGCAAGGCAAGGCACGGTCAGGCGACGCAAGGCTAAGGCACGACAACGCAAGGCTAGGCAATGCACGGAAGGTAAGTAAAGAGTAACGGAAGGCAAGGAAGGCAAGGGAAAGCAAGGGTAGGCAAGGGCAACGGACGGAACGGCACGTTAAGGGGAAACAATCCTAAGGCACGACAACGCAGGACTAGACAATGCACGGCAAGGCAAGGAAAGGGTAACGCAAGGCAAGGCACGGTCAGGCGAGGCAAGGCTAATGCACGACAACGCAAGGCTAGGCAGTGCTCGGCAAGGCAAGGAAAGAGTAACGGAAGGAAAGAAAGGCAAGGGAAAGCAAGGGAAGGCAAGGGTAACGGAAGGAACGGCACGGTAAGGGGAAACAAGGCTAAGGCACGACAACGCAGGACTAGGCAATGCACGGCAAGGCAAGGAAAGGGTAACGCAAGGCAAGGCAAAGAAAGGCAAGGCAAGTGTAACGGAAGGAACGGCACAGCAAGGGGAAACAAGGCTAAGGCACGACAACGCACGGCTAGGCAGTGCACGGCTAGGCAAGGAAAGAGTAACGGAAGGAAAGAAAGGCAAGGGAAAGCAAGGGAAGGCAAGGCTAACGGAAGGAACGGCATGGTACGCGGAAACAAGGCTAAGGCACGACAACGCAGGACTAGGCAATGCACGGCAAGGCAAAGAAAGGGTAACGCAAGGCAAGGCACGGTCAGGCGACGCAAGGCTAAGGCACGACAACGCAAGGCTAGGCAATGCACGGAAGGTAAGTAAAGAGTAACGGAAGGCAAGGAAGGCAAGGGAAAGCAAGGGTAGGCAAGGGCAACGGACGGAACGGCACGTTAAGCGGAAACAAGCCTAAGGCACGACAACGCAGGACTAGGCAATGCACGGCAAGGCAAGGAAAGGGTAACGCAAGGCAAGGCACGGTCAGGGGAGGCAACGCTAATGCACGAAAAAGCACGGCTAGGCAATGCACGGCTAGGCAAGGAAAGAGTAACGGAAGGAAAGGAAGGCAAAGCAAAGCAAGTCAAGGCAAGTGTAACAAAAGGCACGGCACGGCAAGGGGAAACAGGGGTAAGGCACGACAACGCAAGGCTAGGCAGTGCACGGCAAGGCAAGGAAAGGGTAACGCAAGGCAAGGTACGGTGAGGCAAGGGAAGGCTAATGCACGACAACGCAAGGCTAGGCAGTGCACGGCTAGGCAAGGAAAGAGTAACGGAAGGAAAGGAAGGCAAGGCAAAGAAAGGCAAGGCAAGGCTAACGGAAGGAACGGCACGGTACGGGGAAACAAGGCTAAGGCACGACAACGCAGGACTAGGCAATGCACGGCAAGGCAAAGAAAGGGTAACGCAAGGCAAGGCACGGTCAGGCGACGCAAGGCTAAGGCACGACAACGCAAGGCTGGGCAATGCACGGAAGGTAAGTAAAGAGTAACGGAAGGCAAGGAAGGCAAGGGAAAGCAAGGGTAGGCAAGGGCAACGGACGGAACGGCACGTTAAGGGGAAACAAGCCTAAGGCACGACAACGCAGGACTAGGCAATGCACGGCAAGGCAAGGAAAGGGTAACGCAAGGCAAGGCACGGTCAGGCGAGGCAACGCTAATGCACGAAAAAGCACGGCTAGGCAATGCACGGCAAGGCAAGGAAAGGGTAACGCAAGGCAAGGCACGGTCAGGCGAGGGCAAGGCTAATGCACGACAACGCAAGGCTAGGCAATGCACGGCAAGGCAAGGAAAGGGTAACGCAAGGCAATGCACGGTCAGGCGAGGCAAGGCTAATGCACGACAACGCAAGGCTAGGCAGTGCTCGGCAAGGGAAAGAAAGAGTAACGGAAGGAAAGAAAGGCAAGGGAAAGCAAGGGAAGGCAAGGGTAACGGAAGGAACGGCACGGTAAGGGGAAACAAGGCTAAGGCACGACAACGCAGGACTAGGCAATGCACGGCAAGGCAAAGAAAGGGTAACGCAAGGCAAGGCACGGTCAGGCGAGGCAAGGCTAATGCACGACAACGCAAGGCTAGGCAATGCACGGCTAGGCAAGGAAAGAGTAACGGAAGGAGAGGAAGGCAAGGCAAAGCAAGGCAAGGCAAGTGTAACAAAAGGCAAGGCACGGCAAGGGGAAACAAGGGTAAGGCACGGCAAGGCACGGCTAGGCAATGCACGGCCAAGCAAGGAAAGGGTAACGCAAGGCAAGGCACGGTGAGGAAAGGCAAGGCTAATGCACGACAATGCAGGGCTAAGCAATGCACGGCAAGGCAAGGAAAGCATAACGCAAGGCAAGGCACGGTCAGGCGAGGCAAGGCTAATGCACGACAACGCAAGGCTAGGCAGTGCTCGGCAAGGCAAGGAAAGAGTAACGGAAGGAAAGAAAGGCAAGGGAAAGCAAGGGAAGGCAAGGGTAACGGAAGGAACGGCACGGTAAGGGGAAACAAGGCTAAGGCACGACAACGCAGGACTAGGCAATGCACGGCAAGGCAAGGAAAGGGTAACGCAAGGCAAGGCACGGTCAGGCGAGGCAAGGCTAAGGCAGGACAACGCAAGGCTAGGCAATGCACGGAAGGCAAGCAAAGAGTAACGGAAGGCAAGGAAGGCAAGGGAAGGCAAAGGTAAAGGAAGGAACGGCACGGTAAGCGGAATCAAGGCTAAGGCACGACAACGCACGGCTAGGCAGTGCACGGCTAGGCAAGGAAAGGGAAGGAAAGGAAGGCAAGGCAAAGTAAGGCAAGGCACGTGTAACGGAAGAAACGGCACAGCAAGGGGAAACAAGGCTAAGGCAAGACAACGCACGGCTAGGCAATGCACGGCAAGGGAAGGAAAGGGTAACGCAAGGCAAGGCACGGTCAGGCGAGGCAAGGCTAATGCACGACAACGCAAGGCTAGGCAATGCACGGCTAGGCAAGGAAAGAGTAACGGAAGGAAAGGAAGGCAAAGCAATGCAAGGCAAGGCAAGTGTAACAAAAGGCACGGCACGGCAAGGGGAAACAAGGGTAAGGCACGACAACGCAAGGCTAGGCAGTGCACGGCAAGGCAAGGAAAGGGTAACGCAAGGCAAGGTACGGTGAGGCAAGGGAAGGCTAATGCACGACAACGCAAGGCTAGGCAGTGCACAGCTAGGCAAGGAAAGAGTAACGGAATGAAAGGAAGGCAAGGCAAAGAAAGGCAAGGCAAGTGTAACGGAAGGAACGGCACAGCAAGGGGAAACAAGGCTAAGGCACGACAACGCACGGCTAGGCAGTGCACGGCAAGGCAAAGAAAGGGTAACGCAAGGCAAGGCACGGTCAGGCGACGCAAGGCTAAGGCACGACAACGCAAGGCTAGGCAATGCACGGAAGGTAAGTAAAGAGTAACGGAAGGCAAGGAAGGCAAGGGAAAGCAAGGGTAGGCAAGGGCAACGGACGGAACGGCACGTTAAGGGGAAACAAGCCTAAGGCACGACAACGCAGGACTAGGCAATGCACGGCAAGGCAAGGAAAGGGTAACGCAAGGCAAGGCACGGTCAGGCGAGGCAACGCTAATGCACGAAAAAGCACGGCTAGGCAATGCACGGCTAGTCAAGGAAAGAGTAACGGAAGGAAAGGAAGGCAAAGCAAAGCAAGGCAAGGCAAGTGTAACAAAAGGCACGGCACGGCAAGGGGAAACAGGGGTAAGGCACGACAACGCAAGGCTAGGCAGTGCACGGCAAGGCAAGGAAAGGGTAACGCAAGGCAAGGTACGGTGAGGCAAGGGAAGGCTAATGCACGACAACGCAAGGCTAGGCAGTGCACGGTTAGGCAAGGAAAAAGTAACGGAAGGAAAGGAAGGCAAGGCAAAGAAAGGCAAGGCAAGTGTAACGGAAGGAACGGCACAGCAAGGGGAAACAAGGCTAAGGCACGACAACGCACGGCTAGGCAGTGCACGGCTAGGCAAAGAAAGGGTAACGCAAGGCAAGGCACGGTCAGGCGAGGCAAGGCTAATGAACGACAATGCAAGGCTAGGCAATGCACGGCTAGGCAAGGAAAGAGTAACGGAAGGAGAAGAAGGCAAGGCAAAGCAAGGCAAGGCAAGTGTAACAAAAGGCAAGGCACGGCAAGGGGAAACAATTGTAAGGCACGGCAACGCACGGCTAGGCAATGCACGGCCAAGCAAGGAAAGGGTAACGCAAGGCAAGGCACGGTGAGGAAAGGCAAGGCTAATGCACGACAATGCAGGGCTAGGCAATGCACGGCAAGGCAAGGAAAGCATAACGCATGGCAAGGCACGGTCAGGCGAGGCAAGGCTAATGCACGACAACGCAAGGCTAGGCAGTGCTCGGCAAGGCAAGGAAAGAGTAACGGAAGGAAAGAAAGGCAAGGGAAAGCAAGGGAAGGCAAGGGTAACGGAAGGAACGGCACGGTAAGGGGAAACAAGGCTAAGGCACGACAACGCAGGACTAGGCAATGCACGGCAAGGCAAGGAAAGGGTAACGGAAGGAAAGGAAGGCAAGGCAAAGCAAGGCAAGGCAAGTGTAACGGAAGGAACGGCACAGCAAGGGGAAACAAGGCTAAGGCACGACAACGCACGGCTAGGCAGTGCACGGCTAGGCAAAGAAAGGGTAACGCAAGGCAAGGCACGGTCAGGCGAGGCAAGGCTAATGCACGACAACGCAAGGCTAGGCAATGCACGGCTAGGCAAGGAAAGAGTAACGGAAGGAGAGGAAGGCAAGGCAAAGCAAGGCAAGGCAAGTGTAACAAAAGGCAAGGCACGGCAAGGGGAAACAAGGGTAAGGCACGGCAACGCACGGCTAGGCAATGCACGGCCAAGCAAGGAAAGGGTAACGCAAGGCAAGGCACGGTGAGGAAAGGCAAGGCTAATGCACGACAATGCAGGGCTAGGCAATGCACGGCAAGGCAAGGCAAGCATAACGCATGGCAAGGCACGGTCAGGCGAGGCAAGGCTAATGCACGACAACGCAAGGCTAGGCAGTGCTCGGCAAGGCAAGGAAAGAGTAACGGAAGGAAAGAAAGGCAAGGGAAAGCAAGGGAAGGCAAGGGTAACGGAAGGAACGGCACGGTAAGGGGAAACAAGGCTAAGGCACGACAACGCAGGACTAGGCAATGCACGGCAAGGCAAGGAAAGGGTAACGGAAGGAAAGGAAGGCAAGGCAAAGAAAGGCAAGGCAAGTGTAACGGAAGGAACGGCACAGCAAGGGGAAACAAGGCTAAGGCACGACAACGCACGGCTAGGGAGTGCACGGCTAGGCAAGGAAAGAGTAACGGAAGGAAAGAAAGGCAAGGGAAAGCAAGGGAAGGCAAGGCTAACGGAAGGAACGGCACGGTACGGGGAAACAAGGCTAAGGCACGACTACGGAGGACTAGGCAATGCACGGGAAGGCAAAGAAAGGGTAACGCAAGGCAAGGCACGGTCAGGCGACGCAAGGCTAAGGCACGACAACGCAAGGCTAGGCAATGCACGGAAGGTAAGTAAAGAGTAACGGAAGGCAAGGAAGGCAAGGGAAAGCAAGGGTAGGCAAGGGCAACGGACGGAACGGCACGTTAAGGGGAAACAAGCCTAAGGCACGACAACGCAGGACTAGGCAATGCACGGCAAGGCAAGGAAAGGGTAACGCAAGGCAAGGCACGGTCAGGCGAGGCAACGCTAATGCACGAAAAAGCACGGCTAGGCAATGCACGGCTAGTCAAGGAAAGAGTAACGGAAGGAAAGGAAGGCAAAGCAAAGCAAGGCAAGGCAAGTGTAACAAAAGGCACGGCACGGCAAGGGGAAACAGGGGTAAGGCACGACAACGCAAGGCTAGGCAGTGCACGGCAAGGCATGGAAAGGGTAACGCAAGGCAAGGTACGGTGAGGCAAGGGAAGGCTAATGCACGACAACGCAAGGCTAGGCAGTGCACGGTTAGGCAAGGAAAGAGTAACGGAAGGAAAGGAAGGCAAGGCAAAGAAAGGCAAGGCAAGTGTAACGGAAGGAACGGCACAGCAAGGGGAAACAAGGCTAAGGCACGACAACGCACGGCTAGGCAGTGCACGGCTAGGCAAAGAAAGGGTAACGCAAGGCAAGGCACGGTCACGGCGAGGCAAGGCTAATGAACGACAATGCAAGGCTAGGCAATGCACGGCTAGGCAAGGAAAGAGTAACGGAAGGAGAGGAAGGCAAGGCAAAGCAAGGCAAGGCAAGTGTAACAAAAGGCAAGGCACGGCAAGGGGAAACAAGGGTAAGGCACGGCAACGCACGGCTAGGCAATGCACGGCCAAGCAAGGAAAGGGTAACGCAAGGCAAGGCACGGTGAGGAAAGGCAAGGCTAATGCACGACAATGCAGGGCTAGGCAATGCACGGCAAGGCAAGGAAAGCATAACGCAAGGCAAGGCACGGTCAGGCGAGGCAAGGCTAATGCACGACAACGCAAGGCTAGGCAGTGCTCGGCAAGGCAAGGAAAGAGTAACGGAAGGAAAGAAAGGCAAGGGAAAGCAAGGGAAGGCAAGGGTAACGGAAGGAACGGCACGGTAAGGGGAAACAAGGCTAAGGCACGACAACGCAGGACTAGGCAATGCACGGCAAGGCAAGGAAAGGGTAACGCAAGGCAAGGCACGGTCAGGCGAGGCAAGGCTAAGGCAGGATAACGCAGGGCTAGGCAATGCACGGAAGGCAAGCAAAGAGTAACGGAAGGCAAGGAAGGCAAGGGAAGGCAAAGGTAAAGGAAGGAACGGCACGGTAAGCGGAATCAAGGCTAAGGCACGACAACGCACGGCTAGGCAGTGCACGGCTAGGCAAGGAAAGGGAAGGAAAGGAAGGCAAGGCAAATTAAGGCAAGGCACGTGTAACGGAAGAAACGGCACAGCAAGGGGAAACAAGGCTAAGGCAAGACAACGCACGGCTAGGCAATGCACGGCAAGGGAAGGAAAGGGTAACGCAAGGCAAGGCACGGTCAGGCGAGGCAAGGCTAATGCACGACAACGCAAGGCTAGGCAATGCACGGCTAGGCAAGGAAAGAGTAACGGAAGGAAAGGAAGGCAAAGCAATGCAAGGCAAGGCAAGTGTAACAAAAGGCACGGCACGGCAAGGGGAAACAAGGGTAAGGCACGACAACGCAAGGCTAGGCAGTGCACGGCAAGGCAAGGAAAGGGTAACGCAAGGCAAGGTACGGTGAGGCAAGGGAAGGCTAATGCACGACAACGCAAGGCTACGCAGTGCACAGCTAGGCAAGGAAAGAGTAACGGAAGGAAAGGAAGGCAAGGCAAAGAAAGGCAAGGCAAGTGTAACGGAAGGAACGGCACAGCAAGGGGAAACAAGGCTAAGGCACGACAACGCACGGCTAGGCAGTGCACGGCTAGGCAAGGAAAGAGTAACGGAAGGAAAGAAAGGCAAGGGAAAGCAAGGGAAGCAAGGCTAACGGAAGGAACGGCACGGGACGGGGAAACAAGGCTAAGGCACGACAACGCAGGACTAGGCAATGCACGGCAAGGCAAAGAAAGGGTAACGCAAGGCAAGGCACGGTCAGGCGACGCAAGGCTAAGGCACGACAACGCAAGGCTAGGCAATGCACGGAAGGTAAGTAAAGAGTAACGGAAGGCAAGGAAGGCAAGGGAAAGCAAGGGTAGGCAAGGGCAACGGACGGAACGTCACGTTAAGGGGAAACAAGCCTAAGGCACGACAACGCAGGACTAGGCAATGCACGGCAAGGCAAGGAAAGGGTAACGCAAGGCAAGGCACGGTCAGGCGAGGCAAGGCTAATGAACGACAATGCAAGGCTAGGCAATGCACGGCTTGGCAAGGAAAGAGTAACGGAAGGAGAGGAAGGCAAGGCAAAGCAAGGCAAGGCAAGTGTAACAAAAGGCAAGGCACGGCAAGGGGAAACAAGGGTAAGGCACGGCAACGCACGGCTAGGCAATGCACGGCCAAGCAAGGAAAGGGTAACGCAAGGCAAGGCACGGTGAGGAAAGGCAAGGCTAATGCACGACAACGCAGGGCTAGGCAATGCACGGCAAGGCAAGGAAAGCATAACGCATGGCAAGGCACGGTCAGGCGAGGCAAGGCTAATGCACGACAACGCAAGGCTAGGCAGTGCTCGGCAAGGCAAGGAAAGAGTAACGGAAGGAAAGAAAGGCAAGGGAAAGCAAGGGAAGGCAAGGGTAACGGAAGGAACGGCACGGTAAGGGGAAACAAGGCTAAGGCACGACAACGCAGGACTAGGCAATGCACGGCAAGGCAAGGAAAGGGTAACGGAAGGAAAGGAAGGCAAGGCAAAGAAAGGCAAGGCAAGTGTAACGGAAGGAACGGCACAGCAAGGGGAAACAAGGCTAAGGCACGACAACGCACGGCTAGGCAGTGCACGGCTAGGCAAAGAAAGGGTAACGCAAGGCAAGGCACGGTCAGGCGAGGCAAGGCTAATGAACGACAATGCAAGGCTAGGCAATGCACGGCTAGGCAAGGAAAGAGTAACGGAAGGAGAGGAAGGCAAGGCAAAGCAAGGCAAGGCAAGTGTAACAAAAGGCAAGGCACGGCAAGGGGAAACAAGGGTAAGGCACGGCAACGCACGGCTAGGCAATGCACGGCCAAGCAAGGAAAGGGTAACGCAAGGCAAGGCACGGTGAGGAAAGGCAAGGCTAATGCACGACAATGCAGGGCTAGGCAATGCACGGCAAGGCAAGGAAAGCATAACGCATGGCAAGGCACGGTCAGGCGAGGCAAGGCTAATGCACGACAACGCAAGGCTAGGCAGTGCTCGGCAAGGCAAGGAAAGAGTAACGGAAGGAAAGAAAGGCAAGGGAAAGCAAGGGAAGGCAAGGGTAACGGAAGGAACGGCACGGTAAGGGGAAACAAGGCTAAGGCACGACAACGCAGGACTAGGCAATGCACGGCAAGGCAAGGAAAGGGTAACGGAAGGAAAGGAAGGCAAGGCAAAGAAAGGCAAGGCAAGTGTAACGGAAGGAACGGCACAGCAAGGGGAAACAAGGCTAAGGCACGACAACGCACGGCTAGGCAGTGCACGGATAGGCAAGGAAAGAGTAACGGAAGGAAAGAAAGGCAAGGGAAAGCAAGGGAAGGCAAGGCTAACGGAAGGAACGGCACGGTACGGGGAAACAAGGCTAAGGCACGACAACGCAGGACTAGGCAATGCACGGCAAGGCAAAGAAAGGGTAACGCAAGGCAAGGCACGGTCAGGCGACGCAAGGCTAAGGCACGACAACGCAAGGCTAGGCAATGCACGGAAGGTAAGTAAAGAGTAACGGAAGGCAAGGAAGGCAAGGGAAAGCAAGGGTAGGCAAGGGCAACGGACGGAACGGCACGTTAAGGGGAAACAAGCCTAAGGCACGACAACGCAGGACTAGGCAATGCACGGCAAGGCAAGGAAAGGGTAACGCAAGGCAAGGCACGGTCAGGCGAGGCAACGCTAATGCACGAAAAAGCACGGCTAGGCAATGCACGGCTAGTCAAGGAAAGGGTAACGGAAGGAAAGGAAGGCAAAGCAAAGCAAGGCAAGGCAAGTGTAACAAAAGGCACGGCACGGCAAGGGGAAACAGGGGTAAGGCACGACAACGCAAGGCTAGGCAGTGCACGGCAAGGCATGGAAAGGGTAACGCAAGGCAAGGTACGGTGAGGCAAGGGAAGGCTAATGCACGACAACGCAAGGCTAGGCAGTGCACGGTTAGGCAAGGAAAGAGTAACGGAAGGAAAGGAAGGCAAGGCAAAGAAAGGCAAGGCAAGTGTAACGGAAGGAACGGCACAGCAAGGGGAAACAAGGCTAAGGCACGACAACGCACGGCTAGGCAGTGCACGGCTAGGCAAAGAAAGGGTAACGCAAGGCAAGGCACGGTCAGGCGAGGCAAGGCTAATGAACGACAATGCAAGGCTAGGCAATGCACGGCTAGGCAAGGAAAGAGTAACGGAAGGAGAGGAAGGCAAGGCAAAGCAAGGCAAGGCAAGTGTAACAAAAGGCAAGGCACGGCAAGGGGAAACAAGGGTAAGGCACGGCAACGCACGGCTAGGCAATGCACGGCCAAGCAAGGAAAGGGTAACGCAAGGCAAGGCACGGTGAGGAAAGGCAAGGCTAATGCACGACAATGCAGGGCTAGGCAATGCACGGCAAGGCAAGGAAAGCATAACGCAAGGCAAGGCACGGTCAGGCGAGGCAAGGCTAATGCACGACAACGCAAGGCTAGGCAGTGCTCGGCAAGGCAAGGAAAGAGTAACGGAAGGAAAGAAAGGCAAGGGAAAGCAAGGGAAGGCAAGGGTAACGGAAGGAACGGCACGGTAAGGGGAAACAAGGCTAAGGCACGACAACGCAGGACTAGGCAATGCACGGCAAGGCAAGGAAAGGGTAACGCAAGGCAAGGCACGGTCAGGCGAGGCAAGGCTAAGGCAGGATAACGCAGGGCTAGGCAATGCACGGAAGGCAAGCAAAGAGTAACGGAAGGCAAGGAAGGCAAGGGAAGGCAAAGGTAAAGGAAGGAACGGCACGGTAAGCGGAATCAAGGCTAAGGCACGACAACGCACGGCTAGGCAGTGCACGGCTAGGCAAGGAAAGGGAAGGAAAGGAAGGCAAGGCAAATTAAGGCAAGGCACGTGTAACGGAAGAAACGGCACAG
Organism: Macrotis lagotis; assembly: GCF_037893015.1. NCBI lineage: Eukaryota > Metazoa > Chordata > Mammalia > Peramelemorphia > Peramelidae > Macrotis > Macrotis lagotis. Next base: position 124,407 of record NW_027422176.1, on the reverse strand, counting down.
CAAGGGGAAACAAGGCTAAGGCAAGACAACGCACGGCTAGGCAATGCACGGCAAGGGAAGGAAAGGGTAACGCAAGGCAAGGCACGGTCAGGCGAGGCAAGGCTAATGCACGACAACGCAAGGCTAGGCAATGCACGGCTAGGCAAGGAAAGAGTAACGGAAGGAAAGGAAGGCAAAGCAATGCAAGGCAAGGCAAGTGTAACAAAAGGCACGGCACGGCAAGGGGAAACAAGGGTAAGGCACGACAACGCAAGGCTAGGCAGTGCACGGCAAGGCAAGGAAAGGGTAACGCAAGGCAAGGTACGGTGAGGCAAGGGAAGGCTAATGCACGACAACGCAAGGCTACGCAGTGCACAGCTAGGCAAGGAAAGAGTAACGGAAGGAAAGGAAGGCAAGGCAAAGAAAGGCAAGGCAAGTGTAACGGAAGGAACGGCACAGCAAGGGGAAACAAGGCTAAGGCACGACAACGCACGGCTAGGCAGTGCACGGCTAGGCAAGGAAAGAGTAACGGAAGGAAAGAAAGGCAAGGGAAAGCAAGGGAAGCAAGGCTAACGGAAGGAACGGCACGGGACGGGGAAACAAGGCTAAGGCACCACAACGCGGGAAGGCAAAGAAAGGGTAACGCAAGGCAAGGCACGGTCAGGCGACGCAAGGCTAAGGCACGACAACGCAAGGCTAGGCAATGCACGGAAGGTAAGTAAAGAGTAACGGAAGGCAAGGAAGGCAAGGGAAAGCAAGGGTAGGCAAGGGCAACGGACGGAACGTCACGTTAAGGGGAAACAAGCCTAAGGCACGACAACGCAGGACTAGGCAATGCACGGCAAGGCAAGGAAAGGGTAACGCAAGGCAAGGCACGGTCAGGCGAGGCAAGGCTAATGCACGACAACGCAAGGCTAGGCAGTGCTCGGCAAGGCAAGGAAAGAGTAACGGAAGGAAAGAAAGGCAAGGGAAAGCAAGGGAAGGCAAGGCTAACGGAAGGAACGGCACGGTAAGGGGAAACAAGGCTAAGGCACGACAACGCAGGACTAGGCAATGCACGGCAAGGCAAGGAAAGGGTAACGGAAGGAAAGGAAGGCAAGGCAAAGAAAGGCAAGGCAAGTGTAACGGAAGGAACGGCACAGCAAGGGGAAACAAGGCTAAGGCACGACAACGCACGGCTAGGGAGTGCACGGCTAGGCAAGGAAAGAGTAACGGAAGGAAAGAAAGGCAAGGGAAAGCAAGGGAAGGCAAGGCTAACGGAAGGAACGGCACGGTACGGGGAAACAAGGCTAAGGCACGACAACGCAGGACTAGGCAATGCACGGGAAGGCAAAGAAAGGGTAACGCAAGGCAAGGCACGGTCAGGCGACGCAAGGCTAAGGCACGACAACGCAAGGCTAGGCAATGCACGGAAGGTAAGTAAAGAGTAACGGAAGGCAAGGAAGGCAAGGGAAAGCAAGGGTAGGCAAGGGCAACGGACGGAACGGCACGTTAAGGGGAAACAAGCCTAAGGCACGACAACGCAGGACTAGGCAATGCACGGCAAGACAAGGAAAGGGTAACGCAAGGCAAGGCACCGTCAGGCGAGGCAACGCTAATGCACGAAAAAGCACGGCTAGGCAATGCACGGCTAGGCAAGGAAAGAGTAACGGAAGGAAAGGAAGGCAAAGCAAAGCAAGGCAAGGCAAGTGTAACAAAAGGCACGGCACGGCAAGGGGAAACAGGGGTAAGGCACGACAACGCAAGGCTAGGCAGTGCACGGCAAGGCAAGGAAAGGGTAACGCAAGGCAAGGTACGGTGAGGCAAGGGAAGGCTAATGCACGACAACGCAAGGCTAGGCAGTGCACGGCTAGGCAAGGAAAGAGTAACGGAAGGAAAGGAAGGCAAGGCAAAGAAAGGCAAGGCAAGTGTAACGGAAGGAACGGCACAGCAAGGGGAAACAAGGCTAAGGCACGACAACGCACGGCTAGGCAGTGCACGGCTAGGCAAAGAAAGGGTAACGCAAGGCAAGGCACGGTCAGGCGAGGCAAGGCTAATGAACGACAATGCAAGGCTAGGCAATGCACGGCTAGGCAAGGAAAGAGTAACGGAAGGAGAGGAAGGCAAGGCAAAGCAAGGCAAGGCAAGTGTAACAAAAGGCAAGGCACGGCAAGGGGAAACAAGGGTAAGGCACGGCAACGCACGGCTAGGCAATGCACGGTCAAGCAAGGAAAGGGTAACGCAAGGCAAGGCACGGTGAGGAAAGGCAAGGCTAATGCACGACAATGCAGGGCTAGGCAATGCACGGCAAGGCAAGGAAAGCATAACGCATGGCAAGGCACGGTCAGGCGAGGCAAGGCTAATGCACGACAACGCAAGGCTAGGCAGTGCTCGGCAAGGCAAGGAAAGAGTAACGGAAGGAAAGAAAGGCAAGGGAAAGCAAGGGAAGGCAATGGTAACGGAAGGAACGGCACGGTAAGGGGAAACAAGGCTAAGGCACGACAACGCAGGACTAGGCAATGCACGGCAAGGCAAGGAAAGGGTAACGCAAGGCAAGGCACGGTCAGGCGAGGCAAGGCTAAGGCAGGATAACGCAGGGCTAGGCAATGCACGGAAGGCAAGCAAAGAGTAACGGAAGGCAAGGAAGGCAAGGGAAGGCAAAGGTAAAGGAAGGAACGGCACGGTAAGCGGAATCAAGGCTAAGGCACGACAACGCACGGCTAGGCAGTGCACGGCTAGGCAAGGAAAGGGAAGGAAAGGAAGGCAAGGCAAATTAAGGCAAGGCACGTGTAACGGAAGAAACGGCACAGCAAGGGGAAACAAGGCTAAGGCAAGACAACGCACGGCTAGGCAATGCACGGCAAGCGAAGGAAAGGGTAACGCAAGGCAAGGCACGGTCAGGCGAGGCAAGGCTAATGCACGACAACGCAAGGCTAGGCAATGCACGGCTAGGCAAGGAAAGAGTAACGGAAGGAAAGGAAGGCAAAGCAATGCAAGGCAAGGCAAGTGTAACAAAAGGCACGGCACGGCAAGGGGAAACAAGGGTAAGGCACGACAACGCAAGGCTAGGCAGTGCACGGCAAGGCAAGGAAAGGGTAACGCAAGGCAAGGTACGGTGAGGCAAGGGAAGGCTAATGCACGACAACGCAAGGCTACGCAGTGCACAGCTAGGCAAGGAAAGAGTAACGGAAGGAAAGGAAGGCAAGGCAAAGAAAGGCAAGGCAAGTGTAACGGAAGGAACGGCACAGCAAGGGGAAACAAGGCTAAGGCACGACAACGCACGGCTAGGCAGTGCACGGCTAGGCAAGGAAAGAGTAACGGAAGGAAAGAAAGGCAAGGGAAAGCAAGGGAAGGCAAGGCTAACGGAAGGAACGGCACGGTACGGGGAAACAAGGCTAAGGCACGACAACGCAGGACTAGGCAATGCACGGCAAGGCAAAGAAAGGGTAACGCAAGGCAAGGCACGGTCAGGCGACGCAAGGCTAAGGCACGACAACGCAAGGCTAGGCAATGCACGGAAGGTAAGTAAAGAGTAACGGAAGGCAAGGAAGGCAAGGGAAAGCAAGGGTAGGCAAGGGCAACGGACGGAACGGCACGTTAAGGGGAAACAAGCCTAAGGCACGACAACGCAGGACTAGGCAATGCACGGCAAGGCAAGGAAAGGGTAACGCAAGGCAAGGCACGGTCAGGCGAGGCAACGCTAATGCACGAAAAAGCACGGCTAGGCAATGCACGGCTAGGCAAGGAAAGAGTAACGGAAGGAAAGGAAGGCAAAGCAAAGCAAGGCAAGGCAAGTGTAACAAAAGGCACGGCACGGCAAGGGGAAACAGGGGTAAGGCACGACAACGCAAGGCTAGGCAGTGCACGGCAAGGCAAGGAAAGGGTAACGCAAGGCAAGGTACGGTGAGGCAAGGGAAGGCTAATGCACGACAACGCAAGGCTAGGCAGTGCACGGCTAGGCAAGGAAAGAGTAACGGAAGGAAAGGAAGGCAAGGCAAAGAAAGGCAAGGCAAGGCTAACGGAAGGAACGGCACGGTACGGGGAAACAAGGCTAAGGCACGACAACGCAGGACTAGGCAATGCACGGCAAGGCAAAGAAAGGGTAACGCAAGGCAAGGCACGGTCAGGCGACGCAAGGCTAAGGCACGACAACGCAAGGCTGGGCAATGCACGGAAGGTAAGTAAAGAGTAACGGAAGGCAAGGAAGGCAAGGGAAAGCAAGGGTAGGCAAGGGCAACGGACGGAACGGCACGTTAAGGGGAAACAAGCCTAAGGCACGACAACGCAGGACTAGGCAATGCACGGCAAGGCAAGGAAAGGGTAACGCAAGGCAAGGCACGGTCAGGCGAGGCAACGCTAATGCACGAAAAAGCACGGCTAGGCAATGCACGGCAAGGCAAGGAAAGGGTAACGCAAGGCAAGGCACGGTCAGGCGAGGCAAGGCAAATGCACGACAACGCAAGGCTAGGCAATGCACGGCAAGGCAAGGAAAGGGTAACGCAAGGCAATGCACGGTCAGGCGAGGCAAGGCTAATGCACGACAACGCAAGGCTAGGCAGTGCTCGGCAAGGGAAAGAAAGAGTAACGGAAGGAAAGAAAGGCAAGGGAAAGCAAGGGAAGGCAAGGGTAACGGAAGGAACGGCACGGTAAGGGGAAACAAGGCTAAGGCACGACAACGCAGGACTAGGCAATGCACGGCAAGGCAAAGAAAGGGTAACGCAAGGCAAGGCACGGTCAGGCGAGGCAAGGCTAATGCACGACAACGCAAGGCTAGGCAATGCACGGCTAGGCAAGGAAAGAGTAACGGAAGGAGAGGAAGGCAAGGCAAAGCAAGGCAAGGCAAGTGTAACAAAAGGCAAGGCACGGCAAGGGGAAACAAGGGTAAGGCACGGCAAGGCACGGCTAGGCAATGCACGGCCAAGCAAGGAAAGGGTAACGCAAGGCAAGGCACGGTGAGGAAAGGCAAGGCTAATGCACGACAATGCAGGGCTAGGCAATGCACGGCAAGGCAAGGAAAGCATAACGCAAGGCAAGGCACGGTCAGGCGAGGCAAGGCTAATGCACGACAACGGAAGGCTAGGCAGTGCTCGGCAAGGCAAGGAAAGAGTAACGGAAGGAAAGAAAGGCAAGGGAAAGCAACGGAAGGCAAGGGTAACGGAAGGAACGGCACGGTAAGGGGAAACAAGGCTAAGGCACGACAACGCAGGACTAGGCAATGCACGGCAAGGCAAGGAAAGGGTAACGCAAGGCAAGGCACGGTCAGGCGAGGCAAGGCTAAGGCAGGACAACGCAAGGCTAGGCAATGCACGGAAGGCAAGCAAAGAGTAACGGAAGGCAAGGAAGGCAAGGGAAGGCAAAGGTAAAGGAAGGAACGGCACGGTAAGCGGAATCAAGGCTAAGGCACGACAACGCACGGCTAGGCAGTGCACGGCTAGGCAAGGAAAGGGAAGGAAAGGAAGGCAAGGCAAAGTAAGGCAAGGCACGTGTAACGGAAGAAACGGCACAGCAAGGGGAAACAAGGCTAAGGCAAGACAACGCACGGCTAGGCAATGCACGGCAAGGGAAGGAAAGGGTAACGCAAGGCAAGGCACGGTCAGCCGAGGCAAGGCTAATGCACGACAACGCAAGGCTAGGCAATGCACGGCTAGGCAAGGAAAGAGTAACGGAAGGAAAGGAAGGCAAAGCAATGCAAGGCAAGGCAAGTGTAACAAAAGGCACGGCACGGCAAGGGGAAACAAGGGTAAGGCACGACAACGCAAGGCTAGGCAGTGCACGGCAAGGCAAGGAAAGGGTAACGCAAGGCAAGGTACGGTGAGGCAAGGGAAGGCTAATGCACGACAACGCAAGGCTAGGCAGTGCACAGCTAGGCAAGGAAAGAGTAACGGAAGGAAAGGAAGGCAAGGCAAAGAAAGGCAAGGCAAGTGTAACGGAAGGAACGGCACAGCAAGGGGAAACAAGGCTAAGGCACGACAACGCACGGCTAGGCAGTGCACGGCAAGGCAAAGAAAGGGTAACGCAAGGCAAGGCACGGTCAGGCGACGCAAGGCTAAGGCACGACAACGCAAGGCTAGGCAATGCACGGAAGGTAAGTAAAGAGTAACGGAAGGCAAGGAAGGCAAGGGAAAGCAAGGGTAGGCAAGGGCAACGGACGGAACGGCACGTTAAGGGGAAACAAGCCTAAGGCACGACAACGCAGGACTAGGCAATGCACGGCAAGGCAAGGAAAGGGTAACGCAAGGCAAGGCACGGTCAGGCGACGCAAGGCTAAGGCACGACAACGCAAGGCTAGGCAATGCACGGAAGGTAAGTAAAGAGTAACGGAAGGCAAGGAAGGCAAGGGAAAGCAAGGGTAGGCAAGGGCAACGGACGGAACGGCACGTTAAGGGGAAACAAGCCTAAGGCACGACAACGCAGGACTAGGCAATGCACGGCAAGGCAAGGAAAGGGTAACGCAAGGCAAGGCACGGTCAGGCGAGGCAACGCTAATGCACGAAAAAGCACGGCTAGGCAATGCACGGCTAGGCAAGGAAAGAGTAACGGAAGGAAAGGAAGGCAAAGCAAAGCAAGGCAAGGCAAGTGTAACAAAAGGCACGGCACGGCAAGGGGAAACAGGGGTAAGGCACGACAACGCAAGGCTAGGCAGTGCACGGCAAGGCAAGGAAAGGGTAACGCAAGGCAAGGTACTGTGAGGCTAGGGAAGGCTAATGCACGACAACGCAAGGCTAGGCAGTGCACGGCTAGGCAAGGAAAGAGTAACGGAAGGAAAGGAAGGCAAGGCAAAGAAAGGCAAGGCAAGGCTAACGGAAGGAACGGCACGGTACGGGGAAACAAGGCTAAGGCACGACAACGCAGGACTAGGCAATGCACGGCAAGGCAAAGAAAGGGTAACGCAAGGCAAGGCACGGTCAGGCGACGCAAGGCTAAGGCACGACAACGCAAGGCTGGGCAATGCACGGAAGGTAAGTAAAGAGTAACGGAAGGCAAGGAAGGCAAGGGAAAGCAAGGGTAGGCAAGGGCAACGGCCGGAACGGCACGTTAAGGGGAAACAAGCCTAAGGCACGACAACGCAGGACAAGGCAATGCACGGCAAGGCAAGGAAAGGGTAACGCAAGGCAAGGCACGGTCAGGCGAGGCAACGCTAATGCACGAAAAAGCACGGCTAGGCAATGCACGGCAAGGCAAGGAAAGGGTAACGCAAGGCAAGGCACGGTCAGGCGAGGCAAGGCAAATGCACGACAACACAAGGCTAGGCAATGCACGGCAAGGCAAGGAAAGGGTAACGCAAGGCAATGCACGGTCAGGCGAGGCAAGGCTAATGCACGACAACGCAAGGCTAGGCAGTGCTCGGCAAGGGAAAGAAAGAGTAACGGAAGGAAAGAAAGGCAAGGGAAAGCAAGGGAAGGCAAGGGTAACGGAAGGAACGGCACGGTAAGGGGAAACAAGGCTAAGGCACGACAACGCAGGACTAGGCAATGCACGGCAAGGCAAAGAAAGGGTAACGCAAGGCAAGGCACGGTCAGGCGAGGCAAGGCTAATGCACGACAACGCAAGGCTAGGCAATGCACGGCTAGGCAAGGAAAGAGTAACGGAAGGAGAGGAAGGCAAGGCAAAGCAAGGCAAGGCAAGTGTAACAAAAGGCAAGGCACGGCAAGGGGAAACAAGGGTAAGGCACGGCAAGGCACGGCTAGGCAATGCACGGCCAAGCAAGGAAAGGGTAACGCAAGGCAAGGCACGGTGAGGAAAGGCAAGGCTAATGCACGACAATGCAGGGCTAGGCAATGCACGGCAAGGCAAGGAAAGCATAACGCAAGGCAAGGCACGGTCAGGCGAGGCAACGCTAATGCACGAAAAAGCACGGCTAGGCAATGCACGGCTAGGCAAGGAAAGAGTAACGGAAGGAAAGGAAGGGAAAGCAAAGCAAGGCAAGGCAAGTGTAACAAAAGGCACGGCACGGCAAGGGGAAACAGGGGTAAGGCACGACAACGCAAGGCTAGGCAGTGCACGGCAAGGCAAGGAAAGGGTAACGCAAGGCAAGGTACGGTGAGGCAAGGGAAGGCTAATGCACGACAACGCAAGGCTAGGCAGTGCACGGCTAGGCAAGGAAAGAGTAACGGAAGGAAAGGAAGGCAAGGCAAAGAAAGGCAAGGCAAGTGTAACGGAAGGAACGGCACAGCAAGGGGAAACAAGGCTAAGGCACGACAACGCACGGCTAGGCAGTGCACGGCTAGGCAAGGAAAGAGTAACGGAAGGAAAGAAAGGCAAGGGAAAGCAAGGGAAGCAAGGCTAACGGAAGGAACGGCACGGGACGGGGAAACAAGGCTAAGGCACGACAACGCAGGACTAGGCAATGCACGGCAAGGCAAAGAAAGGGTAACGCAAGGCAAGGCACGGTCAGGCGACGCAAGGCTAAGGCACGACAACGCAAGGCTAGGCAATGCACGGAAGGTAAGTAAAGAGTAACGGAAGGCAAGGAAGGAAAGGGAAAGCAAGGGTAGGCAAGGGCAACGGACGGAACGTCACGTTAAGGGGAAACAAGCCTAAGGCACGACAACGCAGGACTAGGCAATGCACGGCAAGGCAAGGAAAGGGTAACGCAAGGCAAGGCACGGTCAGGCGAGGCAAGGCTAATGCACGACAACGCAAGGCTAGGCAGTGCTCGGCAAGGCAAGGAAAGAGTAACGGAAGGAAAGAAAGGCAAGGGAAAGCAAGGGAAGGCAAGGGTAACGGAAGGAACGGCACGGTAAGGGGAAACAAGGCTAAGGCACGACAACGCAGGACTAGGCAATGCACGGCAAGGCAAGGAAAGGGTAACGGAAGGAAAGGAAGGCAAGGCAAAGAAAGGCAAGGCAAGTGTAACGGAAGGAACGGCACAGCAAGGGGAAACAAGGCTAAGGCACGACAACGCACGGCTAGGGAGTGCACGGCTAGGCAAGGAAAGAGTAACGGAAGGAAAGAAAGGCTAGGGAAAGCAAGGGAAGGCAAGGCTAACGGAAGGAACGGCACGGTACGGGGAAACAAGGCTAAGGCACGAAAACGCAGGACTAGGCAATGCACGGGAAGGCAAAGAAAGGGTAACGCAAGGCAAGGCACGGTCAGGCGACGCAAGGCTAAGGCACGACAACGCAAGGCTAGGCAATGCACGGAAGGTAAGTAAAGAGTAACGGAAGGCAAGGAAGGCAAGGGAAAGCAAGGGTAGGCAAGGGCAACGGACGGAACGGCACGTTAATGGGAAACAAGCCTAAGGCACGACAACGCAGGACTAGGCAATGCACGGCAAGGCAAGGAAAGGGTAACGCAAGGCAAGGCACGGTCAGGCGAGGCAACGCTAATGCACGAAAAAGCACGGCTAGGCAATGCACGGCTAGGCAAGGAAAGAGTAACGGAAGGAAAGGAAGGCAAAGCAAAGCAAGGCAAGGCAAGTGTAACAAAAGGCACGGCACGGCAAGGGGAAACAGGGGTAAGGCACGACAACGCAAGGCTAGGCAGTGCACGGCAAGGCAAGGAAAGGGTAACGCAAGGCAAGGTACGGTGAGGCAAGGGAAGGCTAATGCACGACAACGCAAGGCTAGGCAGTGCACGGCTAGGCAAGGAAAGAGTAACGGAAGGAAAGGAAGGCAAGGCAAAGAAAGGCAAGGCAAGTGTAACGGAAGGAACGGCACAGCAAGGGGAAACAAGGCTAAGGCACGACAACGCACGGCTAGGCAGTGCACGGCTAGGCAAGGAAAGAGTAACGGAAGGAAAGAAAGGCAAGGGAAAGCAAGGGAAGGCAAGGCTAACGGAAGGAACGGCACGGTACGGGGAAACAAGGCTAAGGCACGACAACGCAGGACTAGGCAATGCACGGCAAGGCAAATAAAGGGTAACGCAAGGCAAGGCACGGTCAGGCGACGCAAGGCTAAGGCACGACAACGCAAGGCTAGGCAATGCACGGAAGGTAAGTAAAGAGTAACGGAAGGCAAGGAAGGCAAGGGAAAGCAAGGGTAGGCAAGGGCAACGGACGGAACGGCACGTTAAGGGGAAACAAGCCTAAGGCACGACAACGCAGGACTAGGCAATGCACGGCAAGGCAAGGAAAGGGTAACGCAAGGCAAGTCACGGTCAGGCGAGGCAACGCTAATGCACGAAAAAGCACGGCTAGGCAATGCACGGCAAGGCAAGGAAAGGGTAACGCAAGGCAAGGCACGGTCAGGCGAGGCAAGGCTAATGCACGACAACGCAAGGCTAGGCAATGCACGGCAAGGCAAGGAAAGCGTAACGCAAGGCAATGCACGGTCAGGCGAGGCAAGGCTAAGGCACGACAACGCAAGGCTGGGCAGTGCTCGGCAAGGCAAGGAAAGAGTAAGGGAAGGAAAGAAAGGCAAGGGAAAGCAAGGGAAGGCAAGGGTAACGGAAGGAACGGCACGGTAAGGGGAAACAAGGCTAAGGCACGACAACGCAGGATTAGGCAATGCACGGCAAGGCAAGGAAAGGGTAACCCAAAGCAAGGCACGGTCAGGCGAGGCAAGGCTAAGGCAGGACAACGCAAGGCTAGGCAATGCACGGAAGGCAAGCAAAGAGTAACGGAAGGCAAGGAAGGCAAGGGAAGGCAAAGGTAAAGGAAGGAACGGCACGGTAAGCGGAAACAAGGCTAAGGCACGACAACTCAGGACTAGGCAATGCAAGGCAAGGCAAGGAAAGGGTAACGCAAGGCAAGGCACGGTCAGGCGACGCAAGGCTAAGGCACGACAACGCAAGGCTAGGCAATGCACGGAAGGTAAGTAAAGAGTAACGGAAGGCAAGGAAGGCAAGGGAAAGCAAGGGTAGGCAAGGGCAACGGACGGAACGGCACGTTAAGGGGAAACAAGCCTAAGGCACGACAACGCAGGACTAGGCAATGCACGGCAAGGCAAGGAAAGGGTAACGCAAGGCAAGGCACGGTCAGGCGAGGCAACGCTAATGCACGACAACGCAAGGCTAGGCAATGCACGGCAAGGCAAGGTAAGGGTAACGCAAGGCAAGGCACGGTCAGGCGAGGCAACGTTAATGCACGACAACGCAAGGCTAGGCAGTGCTCGGCAAGGCAAGGAAAGAGTAACGGAAGGAAAGAAAGGCAAGGGAAAGCAAGGGAAGGCAAGGGTAACGGAAGGAACGGCACGGTAAGGGGAAACAAGGCTAAGGCACGACAACGCAGGACTAGGCAATGCACGGCAAGGCAAAGAAAGGGTAACGCAAGGCAAGGCACGGTCAGGCGAGGCAAGGCTAATGCACGACAACGCAAGGCTAGGCAATGCACGGCTAGGCAAGGAAAGAGTAACGGAAGGAGAGGAAGGCAAGGCAAAGCAAGGCAAGGCAAGTGTAACAAAAGGCAAGGCACGGCAAGGGGAAACAAGGGTAAGGCACGGCAACGCACGGCTAGGCAATGCACGGCCAAGCAAGGAAAGGGTAACGCAAGGCAAGGCACGGTGAGGAAAGGCAAGGCTAATGCACGACAATGCAGGGCTAGGCAATGCACGGCAAGGCAAGGAAAGCATAACGCAAGGCAAGGCACGGTCAGGCGAGGCAAGGCTAATGCACGACAACGCAAGGATAGGCAGTGCTCGGCAAGGCAAGGAAAGAGTAACGGAAGGAAAAAAGGCAAGGGAAAGCAAGGGAAGGCAAGGGTAACGGAAAGAACGGCACGGTAAGGGGAAACAAGGCTAAGGCACGACAACGCAGGACTAGGCAATGCACGGCAAGGCAAAAAAAGGGTAACGCAAGGCAAGGCACGGTCAGGCGAGGCAAGGCTAATGCACGACAACGCAAGGCTAGGCAATGCACGGCTAGGCAAGGAAAGAGTAACGGAAGGAGAGGAAGGCAAGGCAAAGCAAGGCAAGGCAAGTGTAACAAAAGGCAAGGCACGGCAAGGGGAAACAAGGGTAAGGCACGGCAACGCACGGCTAGGCAATGCACGGCCATGCAAGGAAAGGGTAACGCAAGGCAAGGCACGGTCAGGCGAGCCAAGGCTAAGGCACGACAACGCAAGGCTAGGCAGTGCACGGCTAGGCAAGGAAAGAGTAACGGAAGGAAAGGAAGGGAAGGCAAAGTAAGGCAAGGCAAGTGTAACGGAAGAAACGGCATAGCAAGGGGAAACAAGGCTAAGGCAAGACAACGCACGGCTAGGCAATGCACGGCAAGGGAAGGAAAGGGTAACGCAAGGCAAGGCACGGTCAGGCGAGGCAAGGCTAATGCACGACAACGCAAGGCTAGGCAATGCACGGCTAGGCAAGGAAAGAGTAACGGAAGGAAAGGAAGGCAAAGCAAAGCAAGGCAAGGCAAGTGTAACAAAAGGCACGGCACGGCAAGGGGAAACAAGGGTAAGGCACGACAACGCAAGGCTAGGCAGTGCATGGCAAGGCAAGGAAAGGGTAACGCAAGGCAAGGTACGGTGAGGCAAGGGAAGGCTAATGCACGACAACGCAAGGCTAGGCAGTGCACGGCTAGGCAAGGAAAGAGTAACGGAAGGAAAGGAAGGCAAGGCAAAGAAAGGCAAGGCAAGTGTAACGGAAGGAACGGCACAGCAAGGGGAAACAAGGCTAAGGCACGACAACGCACGGCTAGGCAGTGCACGGCTAGGCAAGGAAAGAGTAACGGAAGGAAAGAAAGGCAAGGGAAAGCAAGGGTAGGCAAGGGCAACGGACGGAACGGCACGTTAAGGGGAAACAAGCCTAAGGCACGACAACGCAGGACTAGGCAATGCACGGGAAGGCAAGGAAAGGGTAACGCAAGGCAAGGCACGGTCAGGCGAGGCAACGCTAATGCACGAAAAAGCACGGCTAGGCAATGCACGGCAAGGCAAGGAAAGGGTAACGCAAGGCAAGGCACGGTCAGGCGAGGCAAGGCTAATGCACGACAACGCAAGGCTAGGCAATGCACGACAAGGCAAGGAAAGAGTAACGCAAGGCAATGCACGGTCAGGCGAGGCAAGGCTAAGGCACGACAACGCAAGGCTAGGCAATGCACGGCTAGGCAAGGAAAGAGTAACGGAAGGAGAAGAAGGCAAGGCAAAGCAAGGCAAGGCAAGTGTAATAAAAGGCAAGGCACGGCAAGGGGAAACAAGGGTAAGGCACGGCAACGCACGGCTAGGCAATGCACGGCCAAGCAAGGAAAGGGTAACGCAAGGCAAGGCACGGTGAGGAAAGGCAAGGCTAATGCACGACAATGCAGGGCTAGGCAATGCACGGCAAGGCAAGGAAAGCATAACGCAAGGCAAGGCACGGTCAGGCGAGGCAAGGCTAATGCACGACAACGCAAGGCTAGGCAGTGCTCGGCAAGGCAAGGAAAGAGTAACGGAAGGAAAGCAAGGCAAGGGAAAGCAAGGGAAGGCAAGGGTAACGGAAGGAACGGCACGGTAAGGGGAAACAAGGCTAAGGCACGACAACGCAGGACTAGGCAATGCACGGCAAGGCAAGGAAAGGGTAACGCAAGGCAAGGCACGGTCAGGCGAGGCAAGGCTAATGCACGACAACGGAAGGCTAGGCAATGCACGGCTAGGCAAGGAAAGAGTAACGGAAGGAGAGGAAGGCAAGGCAAAGCAAGGCAAGGCAAGTGTAACAAAAGGCAAGGCACGGCAAGGGGAAACAAGGGTAAGGCACGGCAACGCACGTCTAGGCAATGCACGGCCAAGCAAGGAAAGGGTAACGCAAGGCAAGGCACGGTGAGGAAAGGCAAGGCTAATGCACGACAATGCAGGCCTAGGCAATGCACGGCAAGGCAAGGAAAGCATAACGCAAGGCAAGGCACGGTCAGGCGAGGCAAGGCTAATGCACGACAACGAAAGGCTAGGCAGTGCTCGGCAAGGCAAGGAAAGAGTAACGGAAGGAAAGAAAGGCAAGGGAAAGCAAGGGAAGGCAAGGGTAACGGAAGGAACGGCACGGTAAGGGGAAACAAGGCTAAGGCACGACAACGCAGGACTAGGCAATGCACGGCAAGGCAAAGAAAGGGTAACGCAAGGCAAGGCACGGTCAGGCGACGCAAGGCTAAGGCACGACAACGCAACGCTAGGCAATGCACGGAAGGTAAGTAAAGAGTAACGGAAGGCAAGGAAGGCAAGGGAAAGCAAGGGTAGGCAAGGGCAACGGACGGAACGGCACGTTAAAGGGAAACAAGCCTAAGGCACGACAACGCAGGACTAGGCAATGCACGGCAAGGCAAGGAAAGGGTAACGCAAGGCAAGGCACGGTCAGGCGAGGCAACGCTAATGCACGAAAAAGCACGGCTAGGCAATGCACGGCAAGGCAAGGAAAGGGTAACGCAAGGCAAGGCACGGTCAGGCGAGGCAAGGCTAATGCACGACAACGCAAGGCTAGGCAATGCACGGCAAGGCAAGGAAAGAGTAACGCAAGGCAATGCATGGTCAGGCGAGGCAAGGCTAAGGCACGACAACGCAAGGCTAGGCAATGCACGGCTAGGCAAGGAAAGAGTAACGGAAGGAGAGGAAGGCAAGGCAAAGCAAGGCAAGGCAAGTGTAATAAAAGGCAAGGCACGGCAAGGGGAAACAAGGGTAAGGCACGGCAACGCACGGCTAGGCAATGCACGGCCAAGCAAGGAAAGCGTAACGCAAGGCAAGGCACGGTGAGGAAAGGCAAGGCTAATGCACGACAATGCAGGGCTAGGCAATGCACGGCAAGGCAAGGAAAGCATAACGCAAGGCAAGGCACGGTCAGGCGAGGCAAGGCTAATGCACGAGAACGCAAGGCTAGGCAGTGCTCGGCAAGGCAAGGAAAGAGTAACGGAAGGAAAGAAAGGCAAGGGAAAGCAAGGGAAGGCAAGCGTAACGGAAGGAACGGCACGGTAAGGGGAAACAAGGCTAAGGCACGACAACGCAGGACTAGGCAATGCACGGCAAGGCAAGGAAAGGGTAACGCAAGGCAAGGCACGGTCAGGCGAGGCAAGGCTAAGGCAGGACAACGCAAGGCTAGGCAATGCACGGAAGGCAAGCAAAGAGTAACGGAAGGCAAGGAAGGCAAGGGAAGGCAAAGGTAAAGGATGGAACGGCACGGTAAGCGGAAACAAGGCTAAGGCCCGACAACGCACGGCTAGGCAGTGCACGGCTAGGCAAGGAAAGGGAAGGAAAGGAAGGCAAGGCAAAGTAAGGCAAGGCACGTGTAACGGAAGAAACGGCACAGCAAGGGGAAACAAGGCTAAGGCACGACAACGCAAGGCTAGGCAATGCACGGCTAGGCAAGGAAAGAGTAACGGAAGGAAAGAAAGGCAATGGAAAGCAAGGGAAGGCAAGGCTAACGGAAGGAACGGCACGGTACGGGGAAACAAGGCTAAGGCACGACAACGCAGGACTAGGCAATGCACGGCAAGGCAAGGAAAGGGTAACGCAAGGCAAGGCACGGTCAGGCGACGCAAGGCTAAGGCACGACAACGCAAGGCTAGGCAATGCACGGAAGGTAAGTAAAGAGTAACGGAAGGCAAGGAAGGCAAGGGAAAGCAAGGGTAGGCAAGGGCAACGGACGGAACGGCACGTTAAGGGGAAACAAGCCTAAGGCACGACAACGCAGGACTAGGCAATGCACGGCAAGGCAAGGAAAGGGTAACGCAAGGCAAGGCACGGTCAGGCGAGGCAACGCTAATGCACGAAAAAGCACGGCTAGGCAATGCACGGCAAGGCAAGGAAAGGGTAACGCAAGGCAAGGCACGGTCAGGCGAGGCAAAGCTAATGCACGACAACGCAAGGCTAGGCAATGCACGGCAAGGCAAGGAAAGAGTAACGCAAGGCAATGCACGGTCAGGCGAGGCAAGGCTAAGGCACGACAACGCAAGGCTAGGCAATGCACGGCTAGGCAAGGAAAGAGTAACGGAAGGAGAGGAAGGCAAGGCAAAGCAAGGCAAGGCAAGTGTAACAAAAGGCAAGGCACGGCAAGGGGAAACAAGGGTAAGGCACGGCAACGCACGGCTAGGCAATGCACGGCCAAGCAAGGAAAGGGTAACGCAAGGCAAGGCACGGTGAGGAAAGGCAAGGCTAATGCACGACAATGCAGGGCTAGGCAATGCACGGCAAGGCAAGGAAAGCATAACGCAAGGCAAGGCACGGTCAGGCGAGGCAAGGCTAATGCACGACAACGCAAGGCTAGGCAGTGCTCGGCAAGGCAAAGAAAGAGTAACGGAAGGAAAGAAAGGCAAGGCAAAGAAAGGCAAGGCAAGTGTAACGGAAGGAACGGCACAGCAAGGGGAAACAAGGCTAAGGCACGACAACGCACGGCTAGGCAGTGCACGGCTAGGCAAGGAAAGAGTAACGGAAGGAAAGAAAGGCAAGGGAAAGCAAGGGAAGGCAAGGCTAACGGAAGGAACGGCACGGTACGGGGAAACAAGGCTAAGGCACGACAACGCAGGACTAGGCAATGCACGGCAAGGCAAAGAAAGGGTAACGCAAGGCAAGGCACGGTCAGGCGACGCAAGGCTAAGGCACGACAACGCAAGGCTAGGCAGTGCACGGAAGGTAAGTAAAGAGTAACGGAAGGCAAGGAAGGCAAGGGAAAGCAAGGGTAGGCAAGGGCAACGGACGGAACGGCACGTTAAGGGGAAACAAGCCTAAGGCACGACAACGCAGGACTAGGCAATGCACGGCAAGGCAAGGAAAGGGTAACGCAAGGCAAGGCACGGTCAGGCGAGGCAACGCTAATGCACGAAAAAGCACGGCTAGGCAATGCACGGCAAGGCAAGGAAAGGGTAACGCAAGGCAAGGCACGGTCAGGCGAGGCAAGGCTAAGGCAGGACAACGCAAGGCTAGGCAATGCACGGAAGGCAAGCAAAGAGTAACGGAAGGCAAGGAAGGCAAGGGAAGGCAAAGGTAAAGGAAGGAACGGCACGGTAAGCGGAAACAAGGCTAAGGCACGACAACTCAGGACTAGGCAATGCAAGGCAAGGCAAGGAAAGTGTAACGCAAGGCAAGGCACGGTCAGGCGAGGCAAGGCTAATGCACGACAACGCAAGGCTAGGCAATGCACGGCTAGGCAAGGAAAGAGTAACGGAAGGAAAGGAAGGGAAGGCAAAGAAAGGCAAGGCAAGTGTAACGGAAGGAACGGCACAGCAAGGGGAAAGAAGGCTAAGGCACGACAACGCACGGCTAGGCAGTGCACGGCTAGGCAAGGAAAGAGTAACGGAAGGAAAGAAAGGCAAGGGAAAGCAAGGGAAGGCAAGGCTAACGGAAGGAACGGCACGGTACGGGGAAACAAGGCTAAGGCACGACAACGCAGGACTAGGCAATGCACGGCAAGGCAAAGAAAGGGTAACGCAAGGCAAGGCACGGTCAGGCGACGCAAGGCTAAGGCACGACAACGCAAGGCTAGGCAATGCACGGAAGGTAAGTAAAGAGTAACGGAAGGCAAGGAAGGCAAGGGAAAGCAAGGGTAGGCAAGGGCAACGGACGGAACGGCACGTTAAGGGGAAACAAGCCTAAGGCACGACAACGCAGGACTAGGCAATGCACGGCAAGGCAAGGAAAGGGTAACGCAAGGCAATGCACGGTCAGGCGAGGCAAGGCTAATGCACGACAACGCAAGGCTAGGCAGTGCTCGGCAAGGCAAGGAAACAGTAACGGAAGGAAAGAAAGGCAAGGGAAAGCAAGGGAAGGCAAGGGTAACGGAAGGAACGGCACGGTAAGGGGAAACAAGGCTAAGGCACGACAACGCAGGACTAGGCAATGCACGGCAAGACAAAGAAAGGGTAACGCAAGGCAAGGCACGGTCAGGCGAGGCAAGGCTAATGCACGACAACGCAAGGCTAGGCAATGCACGGCTAGGCAAGGAAAGAGTAACGGAAGGAGAGGAAGGCAAGGCAAAGCAAGGCAAGGCAAGTGTAACAAAAGGCAAGGCACGGCAAGGGGAAACAAGGGTAAGGCACGTCAACGCACGTCTAGGCAATGCACGGCAATGCAAGGAAAGGGTAACGCAAGGCAAGGCACGGTGAGGAAAGGCAAGGCTAATGCACGGCAATGCAGGGCTAGGCAATGCACGGCAAGGCAAGGAAAGCATAACGCAAGGCAAGGCACGGTCAGGCGAGGCAAGGCTAATGCACGACAACGCAAGGCTAGGCAGTGCTCGGCAAGGCAAGGAAAGAGTAACGGAAGGAAAGAAAGGCAAGGGAAAGCAAGGGAAGGCAAGGGTAACGGAAGGAACGGCACGGTAAGGGGAAACAAGGCTAAGGCACGACAACGCAGGACTAGGCAATGCACGGCAAGGCAAAGAAAGGGTAACGCAAGGCAAGGCACGGTCAGGCGAGGCAAGGCTAATGCACGACAACGCAAGTCTAGGCAATGCACGGCTAGGCAAGGAAAGAGTAACGGAAGGAGAGGAAGGCAAGGCAAAGCAAGGCACGGCAAGGCAAGTGTAACAAAAGGCAAGGCACGGCAAGGGGAAACAAGGGTAAGGCACGACAACGCATGGCTAGACAATGCACGGCCAAGCAAGGAAAGGGTAACGCAAGGCAAGGCACGGTCAGGCGAGCCAATGCTAAGGCACGACAACGCAAGTCTAGGCAGTGCACGGCTAGGCAAGGAAAGAGTAACGGAAGGAAAGGAAGGCAAGGCAAAGTAAGGCAAGGCAAATGTAACGGAAGAAACGGCACAGCAAGGGGAAACAAGGCTAAGGCAAGACAACGCACGGCTAGGCAATGCACGGCAAGGGAAGGAAAGGGTAACGCAAGGCAAGGCACGGTCAGGCGAGGCAAGGATAATGCACGACAACGCAAGGCTAGGCAATGCACGGCTAGGCAAGGAAAGAGTAACGGAAGGAAAGGAAGGCAAAGCAAAGCAAGGCAAGGCAAGTGCAACAAAAGGCACGGCACGGCAAGGGGAAACAAGGGTAAGGCACGACAACGCAAGGCTAGGCAGTGCACGGCAAGGCAAGGAAAGGGTAACGCAAGGCAAGGTACGGTGAGGCAAGGGAAGGCTAATGCACGACAACGCAAGGCTAGGCAGTGCACGGCTAGGCAAGGAAAGAGTAACGGAAGGAAAGGAAGGCAAGGCAAAGAAAGGCAAGGCAAGTGTAACGGAAGGAACGGCACAGCAAGGGGAAACAAGGCTAAGGCACGACAACGCACGGCTAGGCAGTGCACGGCTAGGCAAGGAAAGAGTAACGGAAGGAAAGAAAGGCAAGGGAAAGCAAGGGAAGGCAAGGCTAACGGAAGGAACGGCACGGTACGGGGAAACAAGGCTAAGGCACGACAACGCAGGACTAGGCAATGCACGGCAAGGCAAAGAAAGGGTAAAGCAAGGCAAGGCACGGTCAGGCGACGCAAGGCTAAGGCACGACAACGCAAGGCTAGGCAATGCACGGAAGGTAAGTAAAGAGTAACGGAAGGCAAGGAAGGCAAGGGAAAGCAAGGGTAGGCAAGGGCAACGGACGGAACGGCACGTTAAGGGGAAACAAGCCTAAGGCACGACAACGCAGGACTAGGCAATGCACGGCAAGGCAAGGAAAGGGTAACGCAAGGCAAGGCACGGTCAGGCGAGGCAACGCTAATGCACGAAAAAGCACGGCTAGGCAATGCACGGCAAGGCAAGGAAAGGGTAACGCAAGGCAAGGCACGGTCAGGCGAGGCAAGGCTAATGCACGACAACGCAAGGCTAGGCAATGCACGGCAAGGCAAGGAAAGGGTAACGCAAGGCAATGCACGGTCAGGCGAGGCAAGGCTAATGCACGACAACGCAAGGCTAGGCAGTGCTCGGCAAGGCAAGGAAAGAGTAACGGAAGGAAAGAAAGGCAAGGGAAAGCAAGGGAAGGCAAGGGTAACGGAAGGAACGGCACGGTAAGGGGAAACAAGGCTAAGGCACGACAACGCAGGACTAGGCAATGCACGGCAAGGCAAAGAAAGCGTAACGCAAGGCAAGGCACGTTCAGGCGAGGAAAGGCTAATGCACGACAACGCAAGGCTAGGCAATGCACGGCTAGGCAAGGAAAGAGTAACGGAAGGAGAGGAAGGCAAGGCAAAGCAAGGCAAGGCAAGTGTAACAAAAGGCAAGGCACGGCAAGGGGAAACAAGGGTAACGCACGGCAACGCACGGCTAGGCAATGCACGGCCAAGCAAGGAAAGGGTAACGCAAGGCAAGGCACGGTGAGGAAAGGCAAGGCTAATGCACGACAATGCAGGGCTAGGCAATGCACGGCAAGGTAAGGAAAGCATAACGCAAGGCAAGGCACGGTCAGGCGAGGCAAGGCTAATGCACGACAACGCAAGGCTAGGCAGTGCTCGGCAAGGCAAGGAAAGAGTAACGGAAGGAAAGAAAGGCAAGGGAAAGCAAGGAAAGGCAAGGGTAACGGAAGGAACGGCACGGTAAGGGGAAACAAGGCTAAGGCACGACAACGCAGGATTAGGCCATGCACGGCAAGGCAAGGAAAGGGTAACGCAAGGCAAGGCACGGTCAGGCGAGGCAAGGCTAAGGCAGGACAACGCAAGGCTAGGCAATGCACGGAAGGCAAGCAAAGAGTAACGGAAGGCAAGGAAGGCAAGGGAAGGCAAAGGTAAAGGAAGGAACGGCACGGTAAGCGGAAACAAGGCTAAGGCACGTCAACTCAGGACTAGGCAATGCAAGGCAAGGCAAGGAAAGGGTAACGCAAGGCAAGGCACGGTCAGGCGAGGCAAGGCTAATGCACGACAACGCAAGGCTAGGCAATGCACGGCTAGGCAAGGAAAGAGTAACGGACGGAAAGGAAGGCAAGGCAAAGAAAGGCAAGGCAAGTGTAACGGAAGGAACGGCACAGCAAGGGGAAACAAGGCTAAGGCACGACAACGCACGGCTAGGCAGTGCACGGCTAGGCAAGGAAAGAGTAACGGAAGGAAAGAAAGGCAAGGGAAAGCAAGGGAAGGCAAGGCTAACGGAAGGAACGGCACGGTACGGGGAAACAAGGCTAAGGCACGACAACGCAGGACTAGGCAATGCACGGCAAGGCAAAGAAAGGGTAACGCAAGGCAAGGCACGGTCAGGCGACGCAAGGCTAAGGCACGACAACGCAAGGCTAGGCAATGCACGGAAGGTAAGTAAAGAGTAACGGAAGGCAAGGAAGGAAAGGGAAAGCAAGGGTAGGCAAGGGCAACGGACGGAACGGCACGTTAAGGGGAAACAAGCCTAAGGCACGACAACGCAGGACTAGGCAATGCACGGCAAGGCAAGGAAAGGGTAACGCAAGGCAATGCACGGTCAGGCGAGGCAAGACTAATGCACGACAACGCAAGGCTAGGCAGTGCTCGGCAAGGCAAGGAAAGAGTAACGGAAGGCAAGAAAGGCAAGGGAAAGCAAGGGAAGGCAAGGGTAACGGAAGGAACGGCACGGTAAGGGGAAACAAGGCTAAGGCACGACAACGCAGGACTAGGCAATGCACGGCAAGGCAAAGAAAGGGTAACGCAAGGCAAGGCACGGTCAGGCGAGGCAAGGCTAATGCACGACAACGCAAGGCTAGGCAATGCACGGCTAGGCAAGGAAAGAGTAACGGAAGGAGAGGAAGGCAAGGCAAAGCAAGGCAAGGCAAGTGTAACAAAAGGCAAGGCACGGCAAGGGGAAATAAGGGTAAGGCACGGCAACGCACGGATAGGCAATGCACGGCCAAGCAAGGAAAGGGTAACGCAAGGCAGGGCACGGTGAGGAAAGGAAAGGCTAATGCACGACAATGCAGGGGTAGGCAATGCACGGCAAGGCAAGGAAAGCATAACGCAAGGCAAGGCACGGTCAGGCGAGGCAAGGCTAATGCACGACAACGCAAGGCTAGGCAGTGTTCGGCAAGGCAAAGAAAGAGTAACGGAAGGAAAGAAAGGCAAGGCAAAGAAAGGCAAGGCAAGTGTAACGGAAGGAACGGCACAGCAAGGGGAAACAAGGCTAAGGCACGACAACGCACGGCTAGGCAGTGCACGGCTAGGCAAGGAAAGAGTAACGGAAGGAAAGAAAGGCAAGGGAAAGCAAGGGAAGGCAAGGCTAACGGAAGGAACGGCACGGTACGGGGAAACAAGGCTAAGGCACGACAACGCAGGACTAGGCAATGCACGGCAAGGCAAAGAAAGGGTAACGCAAGGCAAGGCACGGTCAGGCGACGCAAGGCTAAGGCACGACAACGCAAGGCTAGGCAATGCACGGAAGGTGAGTAAAGAGTAACGGAAGGCAAGGAAGGCAAGGGAAAGCAAGGGTAGGCAAGGGCAACGGACGGAACGGCACGTTAAGGGGAAACAAGCCTAAGGCACGACAACGCAGGACTAGGCAATGCACGGCAAGGCAAGGAAAGGGTAACGCAAGGCAAGGCACAATCAGGCGAGGCAACGCTAATGCACGAAAAAGCACGGCTAGGCAATGCACGGCAAGGCAAGGAAAGGGTAACGCAAGGCAAGGCACGGTCAGGCGAGGCAAAGCTAATGCACGACAACGCAAGGCTAGGCAATGCACGGCAAGGCAAGGAAAGAGTAACGCAAGGCAATGCACGGTCAGGCGAGGGAAGGCTAATGCACGACAACGCAAGGCTAGGCAGTGCTCGGCAAGGCAAGGAAACAGTAACGGAAGGAAAGAAAGGCAAGGGAAAGCAAGGGAAGGCAAGGGTAACGGAAGGAACGGCACGGTAAGGGGAAACAAGGCTAAAGCACGACAACGCAGGACTAGGCAATGCACGGCAAGGCAAAGAAAGGGTAACGCAAGGCAAGGCACGGTCAGGCGAGGCAAGGCTAATGCACGACAACGCAAGGCTAGGCAATGCACGGCTAGGCAAGGAAAGAGTAACGGAAGGAGAGGAAGGCAAGGCAAAGCAAGGCAAGGCAAGTGTAACAAAAGGCAAGGCACGGCAAGGGGAAACAAGGGTAAGGCACGTCAACGCACGTCTAGGCAATGCACGGCCAAGCAAGGAAAGGGTAACGCAAGGCAAGGCACGGTGAGGAAAGGCAAGGCTAATGCACGACAATGCAGGGCTAGGCAATGCACGGCAAGGCAAGGAAAGCATAACGCAAGGCAAGGCACGGTCAGGCGAGGCAAGGCTAATGCACGACAACGCAAGGCTAGGCAGTGCTCGGCAAGGCAAGGAAAGAGTAACGGAAGGAAAGAAAGGCAAGGGAAAGCAAGGGAAGGCAAGGGTAACGGAAGGAACGGCACGGTAAGGGGAAACAAGGCTAAGGCACGACAACGCAGGACTAGGCAATGCACGGCAAGGCAAAGAAAGGGTAACGCAAGGCAAGGCACGGTCAGGCGAGGCAAGGCTAATGCACGACAACGCAAGGCTAGGCAATGCACGGCTAGGCAAGGAAAGAGTAACGGAAGGAGAGGAAGGCAAGGCAAAGCAAGGCAAGGCAAGGCAAGTGTAACAAAAGGCAAGGCACGGCAAGGGGAAACAAGGGTAAGGCACGACAACGCATGGCTAGACAATGCACGGCCAAGCAAGGAAAGGGTAACGCAAGGCAAGGCACGGTCAGGCGAGCCAAGGCTAAGGCACGACAACGCAAGTCTAGGCAGTGCACGGCTAGGCAAGGAAAGAGTAACGGAAGGAAAGGAAGGCAAGGCAAAGTAAGGCAAGGCAAGTGTAACGGAAGAAACGGCACAGCAAGGGGAAACAAGGCTAAGGCAAGACAACGCACGGCTAGGCAATGCACGGCAAGGGAAGGAAAGGGTAACGCAAGGCAAGGCACGGTCAGGCGAGGCAAGGCTAATGCACGACAACGCAAGGCTAGGCAATGCACAGCTAGGCAAGGAAAGAGTAACGGAAGGAAAGGAAGGCAAAGCAAAGCAAGGCAAGGCAAGTGCAACAAAAGGCACGGCACGGCAAGGGGAAACAAGGGTAAGGCACGACAACGCAAGGCTAGGCAGTGCACGGCAAGGCAAGGAAAGGGTAACGCAAGGCAAGGTACGGTGAGGCAAGGGAAGGCTAATGCACGACAACGCAAGGCTAGGCAGTGCACGGCTACGCAAGGAAAGAGTAACGGAAGGAAAGGAAGGCAAGGCAAAGAAAGGCAAGGCAAGTGTAACGGAAGGAACGGCACAGCAAGGGGAAACAAGGCTAAGGCACGACAACGCACGGCTAGGCAGTGCACGGCTAGGCAAGGAAAGAGTAACGGAAGGAAAGAAAGGCAAGGGAAAGCAAGGGAAGGCAAGGCTAACGGAAGGAACGGCACGGTACGGGGAAACAAGGCTAAGGCACGACAACGCAGGACTAGGCAATGCACGGCAAGGCAAAGAAAGGGTAAAGCAAGGCAAGGCACGGTCAGGCGACGCAAGGCTAAGGCACGACAACGCAAGGCTAGGCAATGCACGGAAGGTAAGTAAAGAGTAACGGAAGGCAAGGAAGGCAAGGGAAAGCAAGGGTAGGCAAGGGCAACGGACGGAACGGCACGTTAAGGGGAAACAAGCCTAAGGCACGACAACGCAGGACTAGGCAATGCACGGCAAGGCAAGGAAAGGGTAACGCAAGGCAAGGCACGGTCAGGCGAGGCAACGCTAATGCACGAAAAAGCACGGCTAGGCAATGCACGGCAAGGCAAGGAAAGGGTAACGCAAGGCAAGGCACGGTCAGGCGAGGCAAGGCTAATGCACGACAACGCAAGGCTAGGCAATGCACGGCAAGGCAAGGAAAGAGTAACGCAAGGCAATGCACGGTCAGGCGAGGCAAGGCTAAGGCACGACAACGCAAGGCTAGGCAATGCACGGCTAGGCAAGGAAAGAGTAACGGAAGGAGAGGAAGGCAAGGCAAAGCAAGGCAAGGCAAGTGTAACAAAAGGCAAGGCACGGCAAGGGGAAACAAGGGTAAGGCACGGCAACGCACGGCTAGGCAATGCACGGCCAAACAAGGAAAGGGTAACGCAAGGCAAGGCACGGTGAGGAAAGGCAAGGCTAATGCACGACAATGCAGGGCTAGGCAATGCACGGCAAGGCAAGGAAAGCATAACGCAAGGCAAGGCACGGTCAGGCGAGGCAAGGCTAATGCCCGACAACGCAAGGCTAGGCAGTGCTCGGCAAGGCAAGGAAAGAGTAACGGAAGGAAAGAAAGGCAAGGGAAAGCAAGGGAAGGCAAGGGTAACGGAAGGAACGGCACGGTAAGGGGAAACAAGGGTAAGGCACGACAACGCAGGACTAGGCAATGCACGGCAAGGCAAGGAAATGGTAACGCAAGGCAAGGCACGGTCAGGCGAGGCAAGGCTAAGGCAGGACAACGCAAGGCTAGGCAATGCACGGAAGGCAAGCAAAGAGTAACGGAAGGCAAGGAAGGCAAGGGAAGGCAAAGGTAAAGGAAGGAACGGCACGGTAAGCGGAAACAAGGCTAAGGCACGACAACGCACGGCTAGGCAGTGCACGGCTAGGCAAGGAAAGGGAGGGAAAGGAAGGCAAGGCAAAGTAAGGCAAGGCACGTGTAACGGAAGAAACGGCACAGCAAAGAGAAACAAGGCTAAGGCAAGACAACGCACGGCTAGGCAATGCACGGCAAGGGAAGGAAAGGGTAACGCAAGGCAAGGCACGGTCAGGCGAGGCAAGGCTAATGCACGACAACGCAAGGCTAGGCAATGCACGGCTAGGCAAGGAAAGAGTAACGGAAGGAAAGGAAGGCAAAGCAATGCAAGGCAAGGCAAGTGTAACAAAAGGCACGGCACGGCAAGTGGAAACAAGGGTAAGGCACGACAACGCAAGGCTAGGCAGTGCACGGCAAGGCAAGGAAAGGGTAACGCAAGGCAAGGCACGCTCAGGCGAGGCAACGCTAATGCACGAAAAAGCACGGCTAGGCAATGCACGGCAAGGCAAGGAAAGGGTAACGCAAGGCAAGGCACGGTCAGGTGAGGCAAGGCTAATGCACGACAACGCAAGGCTAGGCAATGCACGGCAAGGCAAGGCAAGGGTAACGCAAGGCAATGCACGGTCAGGCGAGGCAAGGCTAATGCACGACAACGCAAGGCTAGGCAGTGCTCGGCAAGGCAAGGAAAGAGTAACGGAAGGAAAGAAAGGCAAGGGAAAGCAAGGAAAGGCAAGGGTAACGGAAGGAACGGCACGGTAAGGGGAAACAAGGCTAAGGCACGACAACGCAGGACTAGGCAATGCATGGCAAGGCAAAGAAAGGGTAACGGAAGGAGAGGAAGGCAAGGCAAAGCAAGCCAAGGCAAGTGTAACAAAAGGCAAGGCACGGCAAGGGGAAACAAAGGTAAGGCACGGCAACGCACGGCTAGGCAATGCACGGCCAAGCAAGGAAAGGGTAACGCAACGCAAGGCACGGTGAGGAAAGGCAAGGCTAAGGCACGACAATGCAGGGCTAGGCAATGCACGGCAAGGGAAGGAAAGCATAACGCAAGGCAAGGCACGGTCAGGCGAGGCAAGGCTAATGCACGACAACGCAAGGCTAGGCAGTGCTCGGCAAGGCAAGGAAAGAGTAACGGAAGGAAAGAAAGGCAAGGGAAAGCAAGGGAAGGCAAGGGTAACGGAAGGAACGGCACGGTAAGGGGAAACAAGGCTAAGGCACGACAACGCAGGACTAGGCAATGCACGGCAAGGCAAAGAAAGCGTAACGCAAGGCAAGGCACGGTCAGGCGAGGCAAGGCTAATGCACGACAACGCAAGGCTAGGCAATGCACGGCTAGGCAAGGAAAGAGTAACGGAAGGAGAGGAAGGCAAGGCAAAGCAAGGCAAGGCAAGTGTAACAAAAGGCAAGGCACGGCAAGGGGAAACAAGGGTAAGGCACGGCAACGCACGGCTAGGCAATGCACGGCCAAGCAAGGAAAGGGTAACGCAAGGCAAGGCACGGTGAGGAAAGGCAAGGCTAATGCACGACAATGCAGGGCTAGGCAATGCACGGCAAGGCAAGGAAAACATAACGCAAAGCAAGGCACGGTCAGGCGAGGCAAGGCTAATGCACGACAACGCAAGGCTAGGCAGTGCTCGGCAAGGCAAGGAAAGAGTAAGGGAAGGAAAGAAAGGCAAGGGAAAGCAAGGGAAGGCAAGGGTAACGGAAGGAACGGCACGGTAAGGGGAAACAAGGCTAAGGCACGACAACGCAGGATTAGGCAATGCACGGCAAGGCAAGGAAAGGGTAACGCAAGGCAAGGCACGGTCAGGCGAGGCAAGGCTAAGGCAGGACAACGCAAGGCTAGGCAATGCACGGAAGGCAAGCAAAGAGTAACGGAAGGCAAGGAAGGCAAGGGAAGGCAAAGGTAAAGGAAGGAACGGCACGGTAAGCGGAAACAAGGCTAAGGCACGACAACTCAGGACTAGGCAATGCAAGGCAAGGCAAGGAAAGGGTAAGGCAAGGCAAGGCACGGTCAGGCGAGCCAAGGCTAAGGCACGACAACGCAAGGCTAGGCAGTGCACGGCTAGGCAAGGAAAGAGTAACGGAAGGAAAGGAAGGCAAGGCAAAGAAAGGCAAGGCAAGTGTAACGGAAGGAACGTCACAGCAAGGGGAAACAAGGCTAAGGCACGACAACGCACGGCTAGGCAGTGCACGGCTAGGCAAGGAAAGAGTAACGGAAGGAAAGAAAGGCAAGGGAAGGCAAGGGAAGGCAAGGCTAACGGAAGGAACGGCACGGTACGGGGAAACAAGGCTAAGGCACGACAACGCAGGACTAGACAATGCACGGCATGGCAAAGAAAGGGTAACGCAAGGCAAGGCACGGTCAGGCGACGCAAGGCTAAGGCATGACAACGCAAGGCTAGGCAATGCACGGAAGGTAAGTAAAGAGTAACGGAAGGCAAGGAAGGCAAGGGAAAGCAAGGGTAGGCAAGGGCAACGGACGGAACGGCACGTTAAGGGGAAACAAGCCTAAGGCACGACAACGCAGGACTAGGCAAAGCACGGCAAGGCAAGGAAAGGGTAACGCAAGGCAAGGCACGGTCAGGCGAGGCAAGGCTAATGCACGACAACGCAAGGCTAGGCAATGCACGGCAAGGCAAGGAAAGGGTAACGCAAGGCAATGCACGGTCAGGCGAGGCAAGGCTAATGCACGACAACGCAAGGCTAGGCAGTGCTCGGCAAGGCAAGGAATGAGTAACGGAAGTAAAGAAAGGCAAGGGAAAGCAAGGGAAGGCAAGGGTAACGGAAGGAACGGCACGGTAAGGGGAAACAAGGCTAAGGCACGAAAACGCAGGACTAGGCAATGCACGGCAAGGCAAAGAAAGGGTAACGCAAGGCAAGGCACGGTCAGGCGAGGCAAGGCTAATGCACGACAACGCAAGGCTAGGCAATGCACGGCTAGGCAAGGAAAGAGTAACGGAAGGAGAGGAAGGCAAGGCAAAGCAAGCCAAGGCAAGTGTAACAAAAGGCAAGGCACGGCAAGGGGAAACAAGGGTAAGGCACGGCAACGCACGGCTAGGCAATGCACGGCCAAGCAAGTTAAGGGTAACGCAAGGCAAGGCACGGTGAGGAAAGGCAAGGCTAATGCACGACAATGCAGGGCTAGGCAATGCACGGCAAGGCAAGGAAAGCATAACGCAAGGCAAGGCACGGTCAGGCGAGGCAAGGCTAATGCACGACAACGCAAGGCTAGGCAGTGCTCGGCAAGGCAAGGAAAGAGTAACGGAAGGAAAGAAAGGCAAGGGAAAGCAAGGGAATGCAAGGGTAACGGAAGGAACGGCACGGTAAGGGGAAACAAGGCTAAGGCACGACAACGCAGGACTAGGCAATGCACGGCAAGGCAAAGAAAGCGTAACGCAAGGCAAGGCACGTTCAGGCGAGGAAAGGCTAATGCACGACAACGCAAGGCTAGGCAATGCACGGCTAGGCAAGGAAAGAGTAACGGAAGGAGAGGAAGGCAAGGCAAAGCAAGGCAAGGCAAGTGTAACAAAAGGCACGGCACGGCAAGGGGAAACAAGGCTAAGGCACGACAACGCACGGCTAGGCAAAGCACGGCAAGGCAAGGAAAGGGTAACGCAAGGCAAGGCACGGTCAGGCGAGGCAAGGCTAATGCACGACAACGCAAGGCTAGGCAATGCACCGCAAGGCAAGGAAAGGGTAACGCAAGGCAATGCACGGTCAGGCGAGGCAAGGCTAATGCACGACAACGCAAGGCTAGGCAGTGCTCGGCAAGGCAAGGAAAGAGTAACGGAAGGCAAGAAAGGCAAGTGAAAGCAAGGGAAGGCAAGGGTAACGGAAGGAACGGCACGGTAAGCGGAAACAAGGCTAAGGCACGACAACGCACGGCTAGGCAGTGCACGGCTAGGCAAGGAAAGGGAAGGAAAGGAAGGCAAGGCAAAGTAAGGCAAGGCACGTGTAACCGAAGAAACGGCACAGCAAAGGGAAACAAGGCTAAGGCAAGACAACGCACGGCTAGGCAATGCACGGCAAGGGAAGGAAAAGGTAACGCAAGGCAAGGCACGGTCAGGCGAGGCAAGGCTAATGCACGACAACGCAAGGCTAGGCAATGCACGGCTAGGCAAGGAAAGAGTAACGGAAGGAAAGGAAGGCAAAGCAATGCAAGGCAAGGCAAGTGTAACAAAAGGCACGGCACGGCAAGGGGAAACAAGGGTAAGGCACGACAACGCAAGGCTACGCAGTGCACGGCAAGGCAAGGAAAGGGTAACGCAAGGCAAGGCACGGTGAGGAAAGGCAAGGCTAAGGCACGACAATGCAGGGCTAGGCAATGCACGGCAAGGGAAGGAAAGCATAACGCAAGGCAAGGCACGGTCAGGCGAGGCAAGGCTAATGCAGGACAACGCAAGGCTAGGCAGTGCTCGGCAAGGCAAGGAAAGAGTAACGGAAGGAAAGAAAGGCAAGGGAAAGCAAGGGAAGGCAAGGGTAACGGAAGGAACGGCACGGTAAGGGGAAACAAGGCTAAGGCACGACAACGCAGGACTAGGCAATGCACGGCAAGGCAAAGAAAGCGTAACGCAAGGCAAGGCACGGTCAGGCGAGGCAAGGCTAATGCACGACAACGCAAGGCTAGGCAATGCACGGCTAGGCAAGGAAAGAGTAACGGAAGGAGAGGAAGGCAAGGCAAAGCAAGGCAAGGCAAGTGTAACAAAAGGCAAGGCACGGCAAGGGGAAACAAGGGTAAGGCACGGCAACGCACGGCTAGGCAATGCACGGCCAAGCAAGGAAAGGGTAACGCAAGGCAAGGCACGGTGAGGAAAGGCAAGGCTAATGCACGACAATGCAGGGCTAGGCAATGCACGGCAAGGCAAGGAAAACATAACGCAAAGCAAGGCACGGTCAGGCGAGGCAAGGCTAATGCACGACAACGCAAGGCTAGGCAGTGCACGGGAAGGCAAGGAAAGGGTAACGCAAGGCAAGGCACGGTCAGGCGAGGCAAGGCTAAGGCAGGACAACGCAAGGCTAGGCAATGCACGGAAGGCAAGCAAAGAGTAACGGAAGGCAAGGAAGGCAAGGGAAGGCAAAGGTAAAGGAAGGAACGGCACGGTAAGCGGAAACAAGGCTAAGGCACGACAACTCAGGACTAGGCAATGCAAGGCAAGGCAAGGAAAGGGTAACGCAAGGCAAGGCACGGTCAGGCGAGCCAAGGCTAAGGCACGACAACGCAAGTCTAGGCAGTGCACGGCTAGGCAAGGAAAGAGTAACGGAAAGAAAGGAAGGCAAGGCAAAGTAAGGCAAGGCAAGTGTAACGGAAGAAACGGCACAGCAAGGGGAAACAAGGCTAAGGCAAGACAACGCACGTCTAGGCATTGCACGGCAAGGCAAGGAAAGGGTAACGCAAGGCAAGGTACGGTGAGGCAAGGGAAGGCTAATGCACGACAACGCAAGGCTAGGCAGTGCACGGAAGGTAGGTAAAGAGTAACGGAAGGCAAGGAAGGCAAGGGAAAGCAAGGGAAGGCAAGGGCAACGGACGGAACGGCACGTTAAGGGGAAACAAGCCTAAGGCACGACAACGCAGGACTAGGCAATGCACGGCAAGGCAAGGAAAGGGTAACGCAAGGCAAGGCACGGTCAGGCGAGGCAAGGCTAATGCACGACAACGCAAGGCTAGGCAATGCACGGCAAGGCAAGGAAAGGGTAACGCAAGGCAATGCACGGTCAGGCGAGGCAAGGCTAATGCACGACAACGCAAGGCTAGGCAGTGCTCGGCAAGGCAAGGAATGAGTAACGGAAGTAAAGAAAGGCAAGGGAAAGCAAGGGAAGGCAAGGGTAACGGAAGGAACGGCACGGTAAGGGGAAACAAGGCTAAGGCACGAAAACGCAGGACTAGGCAATGCACGGCAAGGCAAAGAAAGGGTAACGCAAGGCAAGGCACGGTCAGGCGAGGCAAGGCTAAGGCACGACAACGCAAGGCTAGGCAATGCACGGCTAGGCAAGGAAAGAGTAACGGAAGGAGAGGAAGGCAAGGCAAAGCAAGCCAAGGCAAGTGTAACAAAAGGCAAGGCACGGCAAGGGGAAACAAGGGTAAGGCACGGCAACGCACGGCTAGGCAATGCACGGCCAAGCAAGTTAAGGGTAACGCAACGCAAGGCACGGTGAGGAAAGGCAAGGCTAATGCACGACAATGCAGGGCTAGGCAATGCACGGCAAGGCAAGGAAAGCATAACGCAAGGCAAGGCACGGTCAGGCGAGGCAAGGCTAATGCACGACAACGCAAGGCTAGGCAGTGCTCGGCAAGGCAAGGAAAGAGTAACGGAAGGAAAGAAAGGCAAGGGAAAGCAAGGGAATGCAAGGGTAACGGAAGGAACGGCACGGTAAGGGGAAACAAGGCTAAGGCACGACAACGCAGGATTAGGCAATGCACGGCAAGGCAAGGAAAGGGTAACGCAAGGCAAGGCACGGTCAGGCGAGGCAAGGCTAAGGCAGGACAACGCAAGGCTAGGCAATGCACGGAAGGCAAGCAAAGAGTAACGGAAGGCAAGGAAGGCAAGGGAAGGCAAAGGTAAAGGAAGGAACGGCACGGTAAGCGGAAACAAGGCTAAGGCACGACAACTCAGGACTAGGCAATGCAAGGCAAGGCAAGGAAAGGGTAACGCAAGGCAAGGCACGGTCAGCCGAGGCAAGGCTAATGCACGACAACGCAAGGCTAGGCAATGCACGGCTAGGCAAGGAAAGAGTAACGGAAGGAAAGGAAGGCAAGGCAAAGAAAGGCAAGGCAAGTGTAACGGAAGGAACGGCACAGCAAGGGGAAACAAGGCTAAGGCACGACAACGCACGGCTAGGCAGTTCACGGCTAGGCAAGGAAAGAGTAACGGAAGGAAAGAAAGTCAAGGGAAAGCAAGGGAAGGCAAGGCTAACGGAAGGAACGGCACGGTACGGGGAAACAAGGCTAAGGCACGACAACGCAGGACTAGGCAATGCACGGTAAGGCAAAGAAAGGGTAACGCAAGGCAAGGCACGGTCAGGCGACGCAAGTCTAAGGCACGACAACGCAAGGCTAGGCAATGCACGGAAGGTAAGTAAAGAGTAACGGAAGGCAAGGAAGGCAAGGGAAAGCAAGGGTAGGCAAGGGCAACGGACGGAACGGCACGTTAAGGGGAAACAAGCCTAAGGCACGACAACGCAGGACTAGGCAATGTACGGCAAGGCAAGGAAAGGGTAACGCAAGGCAAGGCACGGTCAGGCGAGGCAACGCTAATGCACGAAAAAGCACGGCTAGGCAATGCACGGCAAGGCAAGGAAAGGGTAACGCAAGGCAAGGCACGGTCAGGCGAGGCAAGGCTAATGCACGACAACGCAAGGCTAGGCAATGCACGGCAAGGCAAGGAAAGGGTAACGCAAGGCAAGGCACGGTCAGGCGAGGCAAGGCTAAGGCAGGACAACGCAAGGCTAGGCAATGCACGGAAGGCAAGCAAAGAGTAACGGAAGGCAAGGAAGGCAAGGGAAGGCAAAGGTAAAGGAAGGAACGGCACGGTAAGCGGAAACAAGGCTAAGGCACGAAAACTCAGGACTAGGCAATGCACGGCAAGGGAAGGAAAGGGTAACGCAAGGCAATGCACGGTCAGGCGAGGCAAGGCTAATGCACGACAACGCAAGGCTAGGCAGTGCTCGGCAAGGCAAGGAAAGAGTAACGCAAGGAAAGAAAGGCAAGGGAAAGCAAGGGAAGGAAATGGTAACGGAAGCAACGGCACGGTAAGGGGAAACAAGGCTAAGGCACGACAACGCAGGACGAGGCAATGCACGGCAAGGCAAGGAAAGGGTAACGCATGGCAAGGCACGGTGAGGCGAGGCAAGGCTAAGGCACGACAACGCAAGTCTAGGCAGTGCACGGCTAGGCAAGGAAAGAGTAACGGAAGGAGAGGAAAGCAAGGCAAAGCAAGGCAAGGCAAGTGTAACAAAAGGCAAGCCACGGCAAGGGGAAACAAGGGTAAGGCACGGCAACGCACGGCTAGGCAATGCATGGCAAGGAAAGGAAAGGGTAACGCAAAGCAAGGCACGGTGAGGCAAGGGAAGGCTAATGCACGACAACGCTCGGCTAGGCAATGCACGGCAAGGCAAGGAAAGGGTAACGCAAGGCAAGGCACTGTCAGGCGAGCCAAGGCTAAGGCATGACAAAGCAAGTCTAGGCAGTGCACGGCTAGGCAAGGAAAGAGTAACGGAAGGAAAGGAAGGCAAGGCAAAGTAAGGCAAGGCAAGTGTAACGGAAGAAACGGCACAGCAAGGGGAAACAAGGCTAAGGCAAGACAACGCACGACTAGGCAATGCACGGCAAGGGAAGGAAAGGGTAACGCAAGGCAATGCACGGTCAGGCGAGGCAAGGCTAATGCACGACAACGCAAGGCTAGGCAGTGCTCGGCAAGGCAAGGAAAGAGTAACGCAAGGAAAGAAAGGCAAGGGAAAGCAAGGGAAGGAAATGGTAACGGAAGCAACGGCACGGTAAGGGGAAACAAGGCTAAGGCACGACAACGCAGGACGAGGCAATGCACGGCAAGGCAAGGAAAGGGTAACGCATGGCAAGGCACGGTGAGGCGAGGCAAGGCTAAGGCACGACAACGCAAGTCTAGGCAGTGCACGGCTAGGCAAGGAAAGAGTAACGGAAGGAGAGGAAAGCAAGGCAAAGCAAGGCAAGGCAAGTGTAACAAAAGGCAAGCCACGGCAAGGGGAAACAAGGGTAAGGCACGGCAACGCACGGCTAGGCAATGCATGGCAAGGAAAGGAAAGGGTAACGCAAAGCAAGGCACGGTGAGGCAAGGGAAGGCTAATGCACGACAACGCTCGGCTAGGCAATGCACGGCAAGGCAAGGAAAGGGTAACGCAAGGCAAGGCACTGTCAGGCGAGCCAAGGCTAAGGCATGACAAAGCAAGTCTAGGCAGTGCACGGCTAGGCAAGGAAAGAGTAACGGAAGGAAAGGAAGGCAAGGCAAAGTAAGGCAAGGCAAGTGTAACGGAAGAAACGGCACAGCAAGGGGAAACAAGGCTAAGGCAAGACAACGCACGACTAGGCAATGCACGGCAAGGGAAGGAAAGGGTAACGCAAGGCAAGGCACGGTCAGGCGAGGCAAGGCTAATGCAAGACAACGCAAGGCTAGGCAATGCACGGCTAGGCAAGGAAAGAGTAACGGAAGGAAAGGAAGGCAAAGCAAAGCAAGGCAAGGCAAGTGTAACAAAAGGCACGGCACGGCAAGGGGAAACAAGGGTAAGGCACGACAACGCAAGGCTAGGAAGTGCACGGCAAGGCAAGGAAAGGGTAACGCAAGGCAAGGTACGGTGAGGCAAGGGAAGGCTAATGCACGACAACGCAAGGCTAGGCAGTGCACAGCTAGGCAAGGAAAGAGTAACGGAAGGAAAGGAAGGCAAGGCAAATAAAGGCAAGGCAAGTGTAACGGAAGGAACGGCACAGCAAGGGGAAACAAGGCTAAGGCACGACAACGCACGGCTAGGCAGTGCACGGCTAGGCAAGGAAAGAGTAACGGAAGGAAAGAAAGGCAAGGGAAAGCAAGGGAAGGCAAGGCTAACGGAAGGAACGGCACGGTACGGGGAAACAAGGCTAAGGCACGACAACGCAGGACTAGGCAATGCACGGCAAGGCAAAGAAAGGGTAACGCAAGGCAAGGCACGGTCAGGCGACGGAAGGCTAAAGCACGACAACGCAAGGCTAGGCAATGCACGGCAAGGCAAGGAAAGGGTAACGCAAGGCCATGCACGGTCAGGCGAGGCAAGGCTAATGCACGACAACGCAAGGCTAGGCAGTGCTCGGCAAGGCAAGGAAAGAGTAACGGAAGGAAAGAAAGGCAAGGGAAAGCAAGGGAAGGCAAGGGTAACGGAAGGAACGGCACGGTAAGGGGAAACAAGGCTAAGGCACGACAACACAGGACTAGGCAATGCACGGCAAGGCAAGGAAAGGGTAACGCAAGGCAAGGCACGGTCAGGGGACGCAAGGCTAATGCACGACAACGCAAGGCTAGGCAATGCACGGCTAGGCAAGGAAAGAGTAACGGAAGGAGAGGAAGGCAAGGCAAAGCAAGGCAAGGCAAGTGTAACAAAAGGCAAGGCACGGCAAGGGGAAACAAGGGTAAGGCACGGCAACGCACGTCTAGGCAATGCACGGCCAAGCAAGGAAAGGGTAACGCAAGGCAAGGCACGGTGAGGAAAGGCAAGGCTAATGCACGACAATGCAGGGCTAGGCAATGCACGGCAAGGCAAGGAAAGCATAACGCAAGGCAAGGCACGGTCAGGCGAGGCAGGGCTAATGCACGACAACGCAAGGCTAGGCAGTGCTCGGCAAGGCAAGGAAAGAGTAACGGAAGGAAAGAAAGGCAAGGGAAAGCAAGGGAAGGCAAGGGTAACGGAAGGAACGGCACGGTAAGGGGAAACAAGGCTAAGGCACGACAACGCAGGACTAGGCAATGCACGGCAAGGCAAAGAAAGGGTAACGCAAGGCAAGGCACGGTCAGGCGAGGCAAGGCTAATGCACGACAACGCAAGGCTAGGCAATGCACGGCTAGGCAAGGAAAGAGTAACGGAAGGAAAGGAAGGCAAAGCAAAGCAAGGCAAGGCAAGTGCAACAAAAGGCACGGCACGGCAAGGGGAAACAAGGGTAAGGCACGACAACGCAAGGCTAGGCAGTGCACGGCAAGGCAAGGAAAGGGTAACGCAAGGCAAGGTACGGTGAGGCAAGGGAAGGCTAATGCACGACAACGCAAGGCCAGGCAGTGCACGGCTAGGCAAGGAAAGAGTAACGGAAGGAAAGGAAGGCAAGGCAAAGAAAGGCAAGGCAAGTGTAACGGAAGGAACGGCACAGCAAGGGGAAACAAGGCTAAGGCACGACAACGCAGGACTAGGCAATGCACGGCAAGGCAAAGAAAGGGTAAAGCAAGGCAAGGCACGGTCAGGCGACGCAAGGCTAAGGCACGACAACGCAACGCTAGGCAATGTACGGAAGGTAAGTAAAGAGTAACGGAAGGCAAGGAAGGCAAGGGAAAGCAAGGGTAGGCAAGGGCAACGGACGGAACGGCACGTTAAGGGGAAACAAGCCTAAGGCACGACAACGCAGGACTAGGCAATGCACGGCAAGGCAAGGAAAGGGTAACTCAAGGCAAGGCACGGTCAGGCGAGGCAACGCTAATGCACGAAAAAGCACGGCTAGGCAATGCACGGCAAGGCAAGGAAAGGGTAACGCAAGGCAAGGCACGGTCAGGCGAGGCAAGGCTAATGCACGACAACGCAAGGCTAGGCAATGCACGGCAAGGCAAGGAAAGAGTAACGCAAGGCAATGCACGGTCAGGCGAGGCAAGGCTAAGGCACGACAACGCAAGGCTAGGCAATGCACGGCTAGGCAAGGAAAGAGTAACGGAAGGAGAGGAAGGCAAGGCAAAGCAAGCCAAGGCAAGTGTAACAAAAGGCAAGGCACGGCAAGGGGAAACAAGGGTAAGGCACGGCAACGCACGGCTAGGCAATGCACGGCCAAGCAAGTTAAGGGTAACGCAAGGCAAGGCACGGTGAGGAAAGGCAAGGCTAATGCACGACAATGCAGGGCTAGGCAATGCACTGCAAGGCAAGGAAAGCATAACGCAAGGCAAGGCACGGTCAG
Source organism: Macrotis lagotis (assembly GCF_037893015.1). NCBI lineage: Eukaryota > Metazoa > Chordata > Mammalia > Peramelemorphia > Peramelidae > Macrotis > Macrotis lagotis. Next base: position 87,594 of record NW_027422176.1, on the reverse strand, counting down.
GCGAGGCAAGGCTAATGCACGACAACGCAAGGCTAGGCAGTGCTCGGCAAGGCAAGGAAAGAGTAACGGAAGGAAAGAAAGGCAAGGGAAAGCAAGGGAATGCAAGGGTAACGGAAGGAACGGCACGGTAAGGGGAAACAAGGCTAAGGCACGACAACGCAGGATTAGGCAATGCACGGCAAGGCAAGGAAAGGGTAACGCAAGGCAAGGCACGGTCAGGCGAGGCAAGGCTAAGGCAGGACAACGCAAGGCTAGGCAATGCACGGAAGGCAAGCAAAGAGTAACGGAAGGCAAGGAAGGCAAGGGAAGGCAAGTGTAACGGAAGGAACGGCACAGCAAGGGGAAACAAGGCTAAGGCACGACAACGCACGGCTAGGCAGTGCACGGCTAGGCAAGGAAAGAGTAACGGAAGGAAAGAAAGGCAAGGGAAAGCAAGGCAAGGCAAGTGTAACAAAAGGCAAGGCACGGCAAGGGGAAACAAGGGTAAGGCACGGCAACGCACGTCTAGGCAATGCACGGCCAAGCAAGGAAAGGGTAACGCAAGGCAAGGCACGGTGAGGAAAGGCAAGGCTAATGCACGACAATGCAGGGCTAGGCAATGCACGGCAAGGCAAGGAAAGCATAACGCAAGGCAAGGCACGGTCAGGCGAGGCAAGGCTAATGCACGACAACGCAAGGCTAGGCAGTGCTCGGCAAGGCAAGGAAAGAGTAACGGAAGGAAAGAAAGGCAAGGGAAAGCAAGGGAAGGCAAGGGTAACGGAAGGAACGGCACGGTAAGGGGAAACAAGGCTAAGGCACGACAACGCAGGACTAGGCAATGCACGGCAAGGCAAAGAAAGGGTAACGCAAGGCAAGGCACGGTCAGGCGAGGCAAGGCTAATGCACGACAACGCAAGTCTAGGCAATGCACGGCTAGGCAAGGAAAGAGTAACGGAAGGAGAGGAAGGCAAGGCAAAGTAAGGCAAGGCAAGTGTAACGGAAGAAACGGCACAGCAAGGGGAAACAAGGCTAAGGCAAGACAACGCACGGCTAGGCAATGAACGGCAAGGGAAGGAAAGGGTAACGCAAGGCAAGGCACGGTCAGGCGAGGCAAGGCTAATGCACGACAACGCAAGGCTAGGCAATGCACGGCTAGGCAAGGAAAGAGTAACGGAAGGAAAGGAAGGCAAAGCAAAGCAAGGCAAGGCAAGTGCAACAAAAGGCACGGCACGGCAAGGGGAAACAAGGGTAAGGCACGACAACGCAATGCTAGGCATTGCACGGCAAGGTAAGGAAAGCATAACGCAAGGCAAGGCACGGTCAGGCGAGGCAAGGCTAATGCACGACAACGCAAGGCTAGGCAGTGCTCGGCAAGGCAAGGAAAGAGTAACGGAAGGAAAGAAAGGCAAGGGAAAGCAAGGGAAGGCAAGGGTAACGGAAGGAACGGCACGGAAAGGGGAAACAAGGCTAAGGCACGACAACGCAGGATTAGGCTATGCACGGCAAGGCAAGGAAAGGGTAACGCAAGGCAAGGCACGGTCAGGCGAGGCAAGGCTAAGGCAGGACAACGCAAGGCTAGGCAATGCACGGAAGGCAAGCAAAGAGTAACGGAAGGCAAGGAAGGCAAGGGAAGGCAAAGGTAAAGGAAGGAACGGCACGGTACGGGGAAACAAGGCTAAGGCACGACAACTCGGGACTAGGCAATGCAAGGAAAGGCAAGGAAAGTGTAACGCAAGGCAAGGCACGGTCAGGCGAGGCAAGGCTAATGCACGACAACGCAAGGCTAGGCAATGCACGGCTAGGCAAGGAAAGAGTAACGGAAGGAAAGGAAGGCAAGGCAAAGAAAGGCAAGGCAAGTGTAACGGAAGGAACGGCACAGCAAGGGGAAACAAGGCTAAGGCACGACAACGCACGGCTAGGCAGTGCACGGCTAGGCAAGGAAAGAGTAACGGAAGGAAAGAAAGGCAAGGGAAAGCAAGGGAAGGCAAGGCTAACGGAAGGAACGGCACGGTACGGGGAAACAAGGCTAAGGCACGACAACGCAGGACTAGGCAATGCACGGCAAGGCAAAGAAAGGGTAAAGCAAGGCAAGGCACGGTCAGGCGACGCAAGGCTAAGGCACGACAACGCAAGGCTAGGCAATGCACGGAAGGTAAGTAAAGAGTAACGGAAGGCAAGGAAGGCAAGGGAAAGCAAGGGTAGGCAAGGGCAACGGACGGAACGGCACGTTAAGGGGAAACAAGCCTAAGGCACGACAACGCAGGACTAGGCAATGCACGGCAAGGCAAGGAAAGGGTAACTCAAGGCAAGGCACGGTCAGGCGAGGCAACGCTAATGCACGAAAAAGCACGGCTAGGCAATGCACGGCAAGGCAAGGAAAGGGTAACGCAAGGCAAGGCACGGTCAGGCGAGGCAAGGCTAATGCACGACAACGCAAGGCTAGGCAATGCACGGCAAGGCAAGGAAAGAGTAACGCAAGGCAATGCACGGTCAGGCCAGGCAAGGCTAAGGCACGACAACGCAAGGCTAGGCAATGCACGGCTAGGCAAGGAAAGAGTAACGAAAGGAGAGGAAGGCAAGGCAAAGCAAGGCAAGGCAAGTGTAACAAAAGGCAAGGCACGGCAAGGGGAAACAAGGGTAAGGCACGGCAACGCACGGCTAGGCAATGCACGGCCAAGCTAGGAAAGGGTAACGCAAGGCAAGGCACGGTGAGTAAAGGCAAGGCTAATGCACGACAATGCAGGGCTAGGCAATGCACGGCAAGGCAAGGAAAGCATAACGCAAGGCAAGGCACGGTCAGGCGAGGCAAGGCTAATGCACGACAACACAAGGCTAGGCAGTGCTCGGCAAGGAAAGGAAAGAGTAACGGAAGGAAAGAAAGGCAAGGGAAAGCAAGGGAAGGCAAGGGTAACGGAAGGAACGGCACGGTAAGGGGAAACAAGGCTAAGGCACGACAACGCAGGACTAGGCAATGCACGGCAAGGCAAGGAAAGGGTAACGCAAGGCAAGGCACGGTCAGGCGAGGCAAGGCTAAGGCAGGACAACGCAAGGCTAGGCAATGCACGGAAGGCAAGCAAAGAGTAACGGAAGGCAAGGAAGGCAAGGGAAGGCAAAGGTAAAGGAAGGAACGGCACGGTAAGCGGAAACAAGGCTAAGGCACGACAACGCACGGCTAGGCAGTGCACGGCTAGGCAAGGAAAGGGAAGGAAAGGAAGGCAAGGCAAAGTAAGGCAAGGCACGTGTAACGGAAGAAACGGCACAGCAAGGGGAAACAAGGCTAAGGCAAGACAACGCACGGCTAGGCAATGCACGGCAAGGGAAGGAAAGGGTAACGCAAGGCAAGGCACGGTCAGGCGAGGCAAGGCTAATGCACGACAACGCAAGGCTAGGCAATGCACGGGTAGGCAAGGAAAGAGTAACGGAAGGAAAGGAAGGCAAAGCAATGCAAGGCAAGGCAAGTGTAACAAAAGGCACGGCACGGCAAGGGGAAACAAGAGTAAGGCACGACAACGCAAGGCTAGGCAGTGCACGGCAAGGCAAGGAAAGGGTAACGCAAGGCAAAGTACGGTGAGGCAAGGGAAGGCTAATGCACGACAACGCAAGGCTAGGCAGTGCACAGCTAGGCAAGGAAAGAGTAACGGAAGGAAAGGAAGGCAAGGCAAAGAAAGGCAAGGCAAGTGTAACGGAAGGAACGGCACAGCAAGGGGAAACAAGGCTAAGGCACGACAACGCACGGCTAGGCAGTGCACGGCTAGGCAAGGAAAGAGTAACGGAAGGAAAGAAAGGCAAGGGAAAGCAAGGGAAGGCAAGGCTAACGGAAGGAACGGCACGGTACGGGGAAACAAGGCTAAGGCACGACAACGTAGGACTACGCAATGCACGGCAAGGCAAAGAAAGGGTAACGCAAGGCAAGGCACGGTCAGGCGACGCAAGGCTAAGGCACGACAACGCAAGGCTAGGCAATGCACGGAAGGCAAGTAAAGAGTAACGGAAGGCAAGGAAGGCAAGGGAAAGCAAGGGAAGGCAAGGGCAACGGACGGAACGGGACGTTAAGGGGAAACAAGCCTAAGGCACGACAACGCAGGACTAGGCAATGCACGGCCAGGCAAGGAAAGGGTAACGCAAGGCAAGGCACGGTCAGGCGAGGCAACACTAATGCACGAAAAAGCACGGCTAGGCAATGCACGGCAAGGCAAGGAAAGGGTAACGCAAGGCAAGGCACGGTCAGGCGAGGCAAGGCTAATTCACGACAACGCAAGGCTAGGCAATGCACGGCAAGGCAAGGAAAGGGTAACGCAAGGCAATGCACGGTCAGGCGAGGCAAGGCTAATGCACGACAACGCAAGGCTAGGCAGTGCTCGGCAAGGCAAGGAAAGAGTAACGGAAGGAAAGAAAGGCAAGGGAAAGCAAGGGAAGGCAAGGGTAACGGAAGGAACGGCACGGTAAGGGGAAACAAGGCTAAGGCACGACAACGCAGGACTAGGCAATGCACGGCAAGGCAAAGAAAGCGTAACGCAAGGCAAGGCACGTTCAGGCGAGGAAAGGCTAATGCACGACAACGCAAGGCTAGGCAATGCACGGCTAGGCAAGGAAAGAGTAACGAAAGGAGAGGAAGGCAAGGCAAAGCAAGGCAAGGCAAGTGTAACAAAAGGCAAGGCACGGCAAGGGGAAACAAGGGTAAGGCACGGCAACGCACGGCTAGGCAATGCACGGCCAAGCAAGGAAAGGGTAACGCAAGGCAAGGCACGGTGAGGTAAGGCAAGGCTAATGCACGACAATGCAGGGCTAGGCAATGCACGGCAAGGTAAGGAAAGCATAACGCAAGGCAAGGCACGGTCAGGCGAGGCAAGGCTAATGCACGACAACGCAAGGCTAGGCAGTGCTCGGGAAGGCAAGGAAAGAGTAACGGAAGGAAAGAAAGGCAAGGGAAAGCAAGGGAAGGCAAGGGTAACGGAAGGAACGGCACGGTAAGGGGAAACAAGGCTAAGGCACGACAACGCAGGATTAGGCCATGCACGGCAAGGCAAGGAAAGGGTAACGCAAGGCAAGGCACGGTCAGGCGAGGCAAGGCTAAGGCAGGACAACGCAAGGCTAGGCAATGCACGGAAGGCAAGCAAAGAGTAACGGAAGGCAAGGAAGGCAAGGGAAGGCAAAGGTAAAGGAAGGAACGGCACGGTAAGCGGAAACAAGGCTAAGGCACGTCAACTCAGGACTAGGCAATGCAAGGCAAGGCAAGGAAAGGGTAACGCAAGGCAATGCACGGTCAGGCGAGGCAAGGCTAATGCACGACAACGCAAGGCTAGGCAGTGCTCGGCAAGGCAAGGAAAGAGTAACGGAAGGCAAGAAAGGCAAGGGAAAGCAAGGGAAGGCAAGGGTAACGGAAGGAACGGCACGGTAAGGGGAAACAAGGCTAAGGCACGACAACGCAGGACTAGGCAATGCACGGCAAGGCAAAGAAAGGGTAACGCAAGGCAAGGCACGGTCAGGCGAGGCAAGGCTAATGCACGACAACGCAAGGCTAGGCAATGCACGGCTAGGCAAGGAAAGAGTAACGGAAGGAGAGGAAGGCAAGGCAAAGCAAGGCAAGGCAAGTGTAACAAAAGGCAAGGCACGGCAAGGGGAAACAAGGGTAAGGCACGGCAACGCACGGCTAGGCAATGCACGGCCAAGCAAGGAAAGGGTAACGCAAGGCAAGGCACGGTGAGTAAAGGCAAGGCTAATGCACGACAATGCAGGGCTAGGCAATGCACGGCAAGGCAAGGAAAGCATAACGCAAGGCAAGGCACGGTCAGGCGAGGCAAGGCTAATGCACGATAACGCAAGGCTAGGCAGTGCTCGGCAAGGAAAGGAAAGAGTAACGGAAGGAAAGAAAGGCAAGGGAAAGCAAGGGAAGGCAAGGGTAACGGAAGGAACGGCACGGTAAGGGGAAACAAGGCTAAGGCACGACAACGCAGGACTAGGCAATGCACGGCAAGGCAAGGAAAGGGTAACGCAAGGCAAGGCACGGTCAGGCGAGGCAAGGCTAAGGCAGGACAACGCAAGGCTAGGCAATGCACGGAAGGCAAGCAAAGAGTAACGGAAGGCAAGGAAGGCAAGGGAAGGCAAAGGTAAAGGAAGGAACGGCACGGTAAGCGGAAACAAGGCTAAGGCACGACAACGCACGGCTAGGCAGTGCACGGCTAGGCAAGGAAAGGGAAGGAAAGGAAGGCAAGGCAAAGTAAGGCAAGGCACGTGTAACGGAAGAAACGGCACAGCAAGGGGAAACAAGGCTAAGGCAAGACAACGCACGGCTAGGCAATGCACGGCAAGGGAAGGAAAGGGTAACGCAAGGCAAGGCACGGTCAGGCGAGGCAAGGCTAATGCACGACAACGCAAGGCTAGGCAATGCACGGGTAGGCAAGGAAAGAGTAACGGAAGGAAAGGAAGGCAAAGCAATGCAAGGCAAGGCAAGTGTAACAAAAGGCACGGCACGGCAAGGGGAAACAAGAGTAAGGCACGACAACGCAAGGCTAGGCAGTGCACGGCAAGGCAAGGAAAGGGTAACGCAAGGCAAAGTACGGTGAGGCAAGGGAAGGCTAATGCACGACAACGCAAGGCTAGGCAGTGCACAGCTAGGCAAGGAAAGAGTAACGGAAGGAAAGGAAGGCAAGGCAAAGAAAGGCAAGGCAAGTGTAACGGAAGGAACGGCACAGCAAGGGGAAACAAGGCTAAGGCACGACAACGCACGGCTAGGCAGTGCACGGCTAGGCAAGGAAAGAGTAACGGAAGGAAAGAAAGGCAAGGGAAAGCAAGGGAAGGCAAGGCTAACGGAAGGAACGGCACGGTACGGGGAAACAAGGCTAAGGCACGACAACGTAGGACTACGCAATGCACGGCAAGGCAAAGAAAGGGTAACGCAAGGCAAGGCACGGTCAGGCGACGCAAGGCTAAGGCACGACAACGCAAGGCTAGGCAATGCACGGAAGGCAAGTAAAGAGTAACGGAAGGCAAGGAAGGCAAGGGAAAGCAAGGGAAGGCAAGGGCAACGGACGGAACGGGACGTTAAGGGGAAACAAGCCTAAGGCACGACAACGCAGGACTAGGCAATGCACGGCAAGGCAAGGAAAGGGTAACGCAAGGCAAGGCACGGTCAGGCGAGGCAACACTAATGCACGAAAAAGCACGGCTAGGCAATGCACGGCAAGGCAAGGAAAGGGTAACGCAAGGCAAGGCACGGTCAGGCGAGGCAAGGCTAATTCACGACAACGCAAGGCTAGGCAATGCACGGCAAGGCAAGGAAAGGGTAACGCAAGGCAATGCACGGTCAGGCGAGGCAAGGCTAATGCACGACAACGCAAGGCTAGGCAGTGCTCGGCAAGGCAAGGAAAGAGTAACGCAAGGAAAGAAAGGCAAGGGAAAGCAAGGGAAGGCAAGGGTAACGGAAGGAACGGCACGGTAAGGGGAAACAAGGCTAAGGCACGACAACGCAGGACTAGGCAATGCACGGCAAGGCAAAGAAAGCGTAACGCAAGGCAAGGCACGTTCAGGCGAGGAAAGGCTAATGCACGACAACGCAAGGCTAGGCAATGCACGGCTAGGCAAGGAAAGAGTAACGAAAGGAGAGGAAGGCAAGGCAAAGCAAGGCAAGGCAAGTGTAACAAAAGGCAAGGCACGGCAAGGGGAAACAAGGGTAAGGCACGGCAACGCACGGCTAGGCAATGCACGGCCAAGCAAGGAAAGGGTAACGCAAGGCAAGGCACGGTGAGGTAAGGCAAGGCTAATGCACGACAATGCAGGGCTAGGCAATGCACGGCAAGGTAAGGAAAGCATAACGCAAGGCAAGGCACGGTCAGGCGAGGCAAGGCTAATGCACGACAACGCAAGGCTAGGCAGTGCTCGGGAAGGCAAGGAAAGAGTAACGGAAGGAAAGAAAGGCAAGGGAAAGCAAGGGAAGGCAAGGGTAACGGAAGGAACGGCACGGTAAGGGGAAACAAGGCTAAGGCACGACAACGCAGGATTAGGCCATGCACGGCAAGGCAAGGAAAGGGTAACGCAAGGCAAGGCACGGTCAGGCGAGGCAAGGCTAAGGCAGGACAACGCAAGGCTAGGCAATGCACGGAAGGCAAGCAAAGAGTAACGGAAGGCAAGGAAGGCAAGGGAAGGCAAAGGTAAAGGAAGGAACGGCACGGTAAGCGGAAACAAGGCTAAGGCACGTCAACTCAGGACTAGGCAATGCAAGGCAAGGCAAGGAAAGGGTAACGCAAGGCAATGCACGGTCAGGCGAGGCAAGGCTAATGCACGACAACGCAAGGCTAGGCAGTGTTCGGCAAGGCAAGGAAAGAGTAACGGAAGGCAAGAAAGGCAAGGGAAAGCAAGGGAAGGCAAGGGTAACGGAAGGAACGGCACGGTAAGGGGAAACAAGGCTAAGGCACGACAACGCAGGACTAGGCAATGCACGGCAAGGCAAAGAAAGGGTAACGCAAGGCAAGGCACGGTCAGGCGAGGCAAGGCTAATGCACGACAACGCAAGGCTAGGCAATGCACGGCTAGGCAAGGAAAGAGTAACGGAAGGAGAGGAAGGCAAGGCAAAGCAAGGCAAGGCAAGTGTAACAAAAGGCAAGGCACGGCAAGGGGAAACAAGGGTAAGGTACGGCAACGCACGGCTAGGCAATGCACGGCCAAGCAAGGAAAGGGTAACGCAAGGCAAGGCACGGTGAGGAAAGGCAAGGCTAATGCACGACAATGCAGGGCTAGGCAATGCACGGCAAGGCAAGGAAAGCATAACGCAAGGCAAGGCACGGTCAGGCGAGGCAAGGCTAATGCACGACAACGCAAGGCTAGGCAGTGCTCGGCAAGGCAAAGAAAGAGTAACGGAAGGAAAGAAAGGCAAGGGAAAGCAAGGGAAGGCAAGGGTAACGGAAGGAACGGCACGGTAAGGGGAAACAAGGCTAAGGCACGACAACGCAGGACTAGGCAATGCACGGCAAGGCAAAGAAAGGGTAACGCAAGGCAAGGCACGGTCAGGCGAGGCAAGGCTAATGCACGACAACGCAAGGCTAGGCAATGCACGGCTAGGCAAGGAAAGAGTAACGGAAGGAGAGGAAGGCAAGGCAAAGCAAGGCAAGGCAAGTGTAACAAAAGGCAAGGCACGGCAAGGGGAAACAAGGGTAAGGCACGGCAACGCACGGCTAGGCAATGCACGGCCAAGCAAGGAAAGGGTAACGCAAGGCAAGGCACGGTCAGGCGAGCCAAGGCTAAGGCACGACAACGCAAGTCTAGGCAGTGCACGGCTAGGCAAGGAAAGAGTAACGGAAGGAAAGGAAGGCAAGGCAAAGTAAGGCAAGGCAAGTGTAACGGAAGAAACGGCACAGCAAGGGGAAACAAGGCTAAGGCAAGACAACGCACGGCTAGGCAATGCACGGCAAGGGAAGGAAAGGGTAACGCAAGGCAAGGCACGGTCAGGCGAGGCAAGGCTAATGCACGACAACGCAAGGCTAGGCAATGCACGGCTAGGCAAGGAAAGAGTAACGGAAGGAAACGAAGGCAAAGCAAAGCAAGGCAAGGCAAGTGCAACAAAAGGCACGGCACGGCAAGGGGAAACAAGGGTAAGGCACGACAACGCAAGGCTAGGCAGTGCACGGCAAGGCAAGGAAAGGGTAACGCAAGGCAAGGTACGGTGAGGCAAGGGAAGGCTAATGCACGACAACGCAAGGCTAGGCAGTGCACGGCTAGGCAAGGAAAGAGTAACGGAAGGAAAGGAAGGCAAGGAAAAGAAAGGCAAGGCAAGTGTAACGGAAGGAACGGCACAGCAAGGGGAAACAAGGCTAAGGCACGACAACGCACGGCTAGGCAGTGCACGGCTAGGCAAGGAAACAGTAACGGAAGGAAAGAAAGGCAAGGGAAAGCAAGGGAAGGCAAGGCTAACGGAAGGAACGGCACGGTACGGGGAAACAAGGCTAAGGCACGACAACGCAGGACTAGGCAATGCACGGCAAGGCAAAGAAAGGGTAAAGCAAGGCAAGGCACGGTCAGGCGACGCAAGGCTAAGGCACGACAACGCAAGGCTAGGCAATGCACGGAAGGTAAGTAAAGAGTAACGGAAGGCAAGGAAGGCAAGGGAAAGCAAGGGTAGGCAAGGGCAACGGACGGAACGGCACGTTAAGGGGAAACAAGCCTAAGGCACGACAACGCAGGACTAGGAAATGCACGGCAAGGCAAGGAAAGGGTAACGCAAGGCAAGGCACGGTCAGGCGAGGCAACGCTAATGCACGAAAAAGCACGGCTAGGCAATGCACGGCAAGGCAAGGAAAGGGTAACGCAAGGCAAGGCACGGTCAGGCGAGGCAAGGCTAATGCACGACAACGCAAGGCTAGGCAATGCACGGCAAGGCAAGGAAAGAGTAACGCAAGGCAATGCACGGTCAGGCGAGGCAAGGCTAAGGCACGACAACGCAAGGCTAGGCAATGCACGGCTAGGCAAGGAAAGAGTAAAGGAAGGAGAGGAAGGCAAGGCAAAGCAAGGCAAGGCAAGTGTAACAAAAGGCAAGGCACGGCAAGGGGAAACAAGGGTAAGGCACGGCAACGCACGGCTAGGCAATGCACGGCCAAGCAAGGAAAGGGTAACGCAAGGCAAGGCACGGTGAGGAAAGGCAAGGCTAATGCACGACAATGCAGGGCTAGGCAATGCACGGCAAGGCAAGGAAAGCATAACGCAAGGCAAGGCACGGTCAGGCGAGGCAAGGCTAATGCCCGACAACGCAAGGCTAGGCAGTGCTCGGCAAGGCAAGGAAAGAGTAACGGAAGGAAAGAAAGGCAAGGGAAAGCAAGGGAAGGCAAGGGTAACGGAAGGAACGGCACGGTAAGGGGAAACAAGGCTAAGGCACGACAACGCAGGACTAGGCAATGCACGGCAAGGCAAGGAAAGGGTAACGCAAGGCAAGGCACGGTCAGGCGAGGCAAGGCTAAGGCAGGACAACGCAAGGCTAGGCAATGCACGGAAGGCAAGCAAAGAGTAACGGAAGGCAAGGAAGGCAAGGGAAGGCAAAGGTAAAGGAAGGAACGGCAAGGTAAGCGGAAACAAGGCTAAGGCACGACAACGCACGGCTAGGCAGTGCACGGCTAGGCAAGGAAAGGGAAGGAAAGGAAGGCAAGGCAAAGTAAGGCAAGGCACGTGTAACGGAAGAAACGGCACAGCAAAGGGAAACAAGGCTAAGGCAAGACAACGCACGGCTAGGCAATGCACGGCAAGGGAAGGAAAGGGTAACGCAAGGCAAGGCACGGTCAGGCGAGGCAAGGCTAATGCACGACAAAGCAAGGCTAGGCAATGCACGGCTAGGCAAGGAAAGAGTAACGGAAGGAAAGGAAGGCAAAGCAATGCAAGGCAAGGCAAGTGTAACAAAAGGCACGGCACGGCAAGGGGAAACAAGGGTAAGGCACGACAACGCAAGGCTAGGCAGTGCACGGCAAGGCAAGGAAAGGGTAACGCAAGGCAAGGCACGGTCAGGCGAGGCAACGCTAATGCACGAAAAAGCACGGCTAGGCAATGCACGGCAAGGCAAGGAAAGGGTAACGCAAGGCAAGGCACGGTCAGGTGAGGCAAGGCTAATGCATGACAACGCAAGGCTAGGCAATGCACGGCAAGGCAAGGAAAGGGTAACGCAAGGCAATGCACGGTCAGGCGAGGCAAGGCTAATGCACGACAACGCAAGGCTAGGCAGTGCTCGGCAAGGCAAGGAAAGAGTAACGGAAGGAAAGAAAGGCAAGGGAAAGCAAGGGAAGGCAAGGGTAACGGAAGGAACGGCACGGTAAGGGGAAACAAGGCTAAGGCACGACAACGCAGGACTAGGCAATGCACGGCAAGGCAAAGAAAGGGTAACGGAAGGAGAGGAAGGCAAGGCAAAGCAAGCCAAGGCAAGTGTAACAAAAGGCAAGGCACGGCAAGGGGAAACAAAGGTAAGGCACGTCAACGCACGGCTAGGCAATGCACGGCCAAGCAAGGAAAGGGTAACGCAAGGCAAGGCACGGTGAGGAAAGGCAAGGCTAAGGCACGACAATGCAGGGCTAGGCAATGCGCAGCAAGGGAAGGAAAGCATAACGCAAGGCAAGGCACGGTCAGGCGAGGCAAGGCTAAGGCAGGACAACGCAAGGCTAGGCAATGCACGGAAGGCAAGGAAAGGGTAACGCAAGGCAAGGCACGGTCAGGCGAGGCAAGGCTAAGGCAGGACAACGCAAGGCTAGGCAATGCACGGAAGGCAAGCAAAGAGTAACGGAAGGCAAGGAAGGCAAGGGAAGGCAAAGGTAAAGGAAGGAACGGCACGGTAAGCGGAAACAAGGCTAAGGCACGAAAACTCAGGACTAGGCAATGCACGGCAAGGGAAGGAAAGGGTAACGCAAGGCAATGCACGGTCAGGCGAGGCAAGGCTAATGCACGACAACGCAAGGCTAGGCAGTGCTCGGCAAGGCAAGGAAAGAGTAACGGAAGGAAAGAAAGGCAAGGGAAAGCAAGGGAAGGAAATGGTAACGGAAGCAACGGCACGGTAAGGGGAAACAAGGCTAAGGCACGACAACGCAGGACGAGGCAATGCACGGCAAGGCAAGGAAAGGGTAACGCAAGGCAAGGCACGGTGAGGCGAGGCAAGGCAAAGGCACGACAACGCAAGTCTAGGCAGTGCACGGCTTGGCAAGGAAAGAGTAACGGAAGGAGAGGAAAGCAAGGCAAAGCAAGGCAAGGCAAGTGTAACAAAAGGCAAGCCACGGCAAGGGGAAACAAGGGTAAGGCACGGCAACGCACGGCTAGGCAATGCATGGCAAGGCAAGGAAAGGGTAACGCAAAGCAAGGCACGGTGAGGCAAGGGAAGGCTAATGCACGACAACGCTCGGCTAGGCAATGCACGGCAAGGCAAGGAAAGGGTAACGCAAGGCAAGGCACTGTCAGGCGAGCCAAGGCTAAGGCATGACAAAGCAAGTCTAGGCAGTGCACGGCTAGGCAAGGAAAGAGTAACGGAAGGAAAGGAAGGCAAGGCAAAGTAAGGCAAGGCAAGTGTAACGGAAGAAACGGCACAGCAAGGGGAAACAAGGCTAAGGCAAGACAACGCACGACTAGGCATTGCACGGCAAGGGAAGGAAAGGGTAACGCAAGGCAAGGCACGGTGAGGCAAGGGAAGGCTAATGCACGACAACGCAAGGCTAGGCAATGCACGGCTAGGCAAGGAAAGAGTAACGGAAGGAAAGGAAGGCAAAGCAAAGCAAGGCAAGGCAAGTGTAACAAAAGGCACGGCACGGCAAGGGGAAACAAGGGTAAGGCACGACAACGCAAGGCTAGGAAGTGCACGGCAAGGCAAGGAAAGGGTAACGCAAGGCAAGGTACGGTGAGGCAAGGGAAGGCTAATGCACGACAACGCAAGGCTAGGCAGTGCACAGCTAGGCAAGGAAAGAGTAACGGAAGGAAAGGAAGGCAAGGCAAATAAAGGCAAGGCAAGTGTAACGGAAGGAACGGCACAGCAAGGGGAAACAAGGCTAAGGCACGACAACGCACGGCTAGGCAGTGCACGGCTAGGAAAGGAAAGAGTAACGGAAGGAAAGAAAGGCAAGGGAAAGCAAGGGAAGGCAAGGCTAACGGAAGGAACGGCACGGTACGGGGAAACAAGGCTAAGGCACGACAACGCAGGACTAGGCAATGCACGGCAAGGCAAAGAAAGGGTAACGCAAGGCAAGGCACGGTCAGGCGACGCAAGGCTAAGGCACGACAACGCAAGGCTAGGCAATGCACGGCAAGGCAAGGAAAGGGTAACGCAAGGCCATGCACGGTCAGGCGAGGCAAGGCTAATGCACGACAACGCAAGGCTAGGCAGTGCTCGGCAAGGCAAGGAAAGAGTAACGGAAGGAAAGAAAGGCAAGGGAAAGCAAGGGAAGGCAAGGGTAACGGAAGGAACGGCACGGTAGGGGGAAACAAGGCTAAGGCACGACAACGCAGGACTAGGCAATGCACGGCAAGGCAAGGAAAGGGTAACGCAAGGCAAGGCACGGTCAGGGGACGCAAGGCTAATGCACGACAACGCAAGGCTAGGCAATGCACGGCTAGGCAAGGAAAGAGTAACGGAAGGAGAGGAAGGCAAGGCAAAGCAAGGAAGGCAAGTGTAACAAAAGGCAAGGCACGGCAAGGGGAAACAAGGCTAAGGCACGGCAACGCACGGCTAGGCAATGCACCGCCAAGCAAGGAAAGGGTAACGCAAGGCAAGGCACGGTGAGGAAAGGCAAGGCTAATGCACGACAATGCAGGGCTAGGCAATGCACGGCAAGGCAAGGAAAGCATAACGCAAGGCAAGGCACGGTCAGGCGAGGCAAGGCTAATGCACGACAACGCAAGGCTAGGCAGTGCTCGGCAAAGCAAGGAAAGAGTAACGGAAGGAAAGAAAGGCAAGGGAAAGCAAGGGAAGGCAAGGGTAACGGAAGGAACGGCACGGTAAGGGGAAACAAGGCTAAGGCAAGACAACGCACGGCTAGGCAATGCACGGCAAGGGAAGGAAAGGTTAACGCAAGGCAAGGCACGGTCAGGCGAGGCAAGGCTAATGCACGACAACGCAAGGCTAGGCAATGCACGGCTAGGCAAGGAAAGAGTAACGGAAGGAAAGGAAGGCAAAGCAATGCAAGGCAAGGCAAGTGTAACAAAAGGCACGACACGGCAAGGGGAAACAAGGGTAAGGCACGACAACGCAAGGCTATGCAGTGCACGGCAAGGCAAGGAAAGGGTAACGCAAGGCTAGGTACGGTGGGGCAAGGGAAGGCTAAGGCACGACAACGCAAGGCTAGGCAGTGCACAGCTAGGCAAGGAAAGAGTAACGGAAGGAAAGAAAGGCAAGGGAAAGCAAGCGAAGGCAAGGCTAACGGAAGGAACGGCACGGTACGGGGAAACAAGGCTAAGGCACGACAACGCAGGACTAGGCAATGCACGGCAAGGCAAGGAAAGGGTAACGCAAGGCAAGGCACCGTCAGGCGACGCAAGGCTAAGGCACGACAACGCAAGGCTAGGCAATGCACGGAAGGTAAGTAAAGAGTAACGGAAGGCAAGGAAGGCAAGGGAAAGCAAGGGTAGGCAAGGGCAACGGACGGAACGGCACGTTAAGGGGAAACAAGCCTAAGGCACGACAAAGCAGGACTAGGCAATGCACGGCAAGGCAAGGAAAGGGTAACGCAAGGCAAGGCACGGTCAGGCGAGGCAACGCTAATGCACGAAAAAGCACGGCTAGGCAATGCACGGCAAGGCAAGGAAAGGGTAACGCAAGGCAAGGCCGGTCAGGCGAGGCAAGGCTAATGCACGACAACGCAAGGCTAGGCAATGCACGGCAAGGCAAGGAAAGGGTAACGCAAGGCAATGCACGGTCAGGCGAGGCAAGGCTAATGCACGACAACGCAAGGCTAGGCAGTGCTCGGCAAGGCAAGGAAAGAGTAACGGAAGGAAAGAAAGGCAAGGGAAAGCAAGGGAAGGCAAGGGTAACGGAAGGAACGGCACGGTAAGGGGAAACAAGGCTAAGGCACGACAACGCAGGACCAGGCAATGCACGGGAAGGCAAAGAAAGGGTAACGCAAGGCAAGGCACGGTCAGGCGAGGGAAGGCTAATGCACGACAACGCAAGGCTAGGCAATGCACGGCTAGGCAAGGAAAGAGTAACGGAAGGAGAGGAAGGCAAGGCAAAGCAAGCCAAGGCAAGTGTAACAAAAGGCAAGGCACGGCAAGGGGAAACAAGGGTAAGGCACGGCAACGCACGGCTAGGCAATGCACGGCCAAGCAAGGAAAGGGTAACGCAAGGCAAGGCACGGTGAGGAAAGGCAAGGCTAATGCACGACAATGCAGGGCTAGGCAATTCACGGCAAGGCAAGGAAAGCATAACGCAAGGCAAGGCACGGTCAGGCGAGGCAAGGCTAATGCACGACAACGCAAGGCTAGGCAGTGCTCGGCAAGGCAAGGAAAGAGTAACGGAAGGAAAGAAAGGCAACGGAAAGCAAGGGAAGGGAAGGGTAACGGAAGGAACGGCACGGTAAGTGGAAACAAGGCTAAGGCACGACAACGCAGGATTAGGCAATGCACGGCAAGGCAAGGAAAGGGTAACGCAAGGCAAGGCACGGTCAGGCGAGGCAAGGCTAAGGCAGGACAACGCAAGGCTAGGCAATGCACGGAAGGCAAGCAAAGAGTAACGGAAGGCAAGGGAAGGCAAAGGTAAAGGAAGGAACGGCACGGTAAGCGGAAACAAGGCTAAGGCCCGACAACTCAGGACTAGGCAATGCACGGCAAGGGAAGGAAAGGGTAACGCAAGGCAATGCACGGTCAGGCGAGGCAAGGCTAATGAACGATAACGCAAGGCTAGGCAGTGCTCGGGAAGGCAAGGAAAGAGTAACGGAAGGAAAGAAAGGCAAGGGAAAGCAAGGGAAGCAAAGGGTAACGGAAGCAACGGCACGGTAAGGGGAAACAAGGCTAAGGCACGACAACGCAGGACTAGGCACTGTACGGCAAGGCAAGGAAAGTGTAACGCAAGGCAAGGCACGGTCAGGCGAGGCAAGGCTAAGGCACGACAACGCAAGTCTAGGCAGTGCACGGCTAGGCAAGGAAAGAGTAACGGAAGGAGAGGAAAGCAAGGCAAAGCAAGGCAAGGCAAGTGTAACAAAAGGCAAGCCACGGCAAGGGGAAACAAGGGTAAGGCACGGCAACGCACGGCTAGGCAATGCATGGCAAGGCAAGGAAAGGGTAACGCAAAGCAAGGCACGGTGAGGCAAGGGAAGGCTAATGCACGACAACGCTCGGCTAGGCAATGCACGGCAAGGCAAGGAAAGGGTAAGGCAAGGCAAGGTACGGTGAGGCAAGGGAAGGCTAATGCACGACAACGCAAGGCTAGGCAGTGCACGGCTAGGCAAGGAAAGAGTAACGGAAGGAAAGGAAGGCAAGGCAAAGAAAGGCAAGGCAAGTGTAACGGAAGGAACGGCACAGCAAGGGGAAACAAGGCTAAGGCACGACAACGCACGGCTAGGCATTGCACGGCTAGGCAAGGAAAGGGTAACGGAAGGAAAGAAAGGCAAGGGAAAGCAAGGGAAGGCAAGGCTAACGGAAGGAACGGCACGGTACGGGGAAACAAGGCTAAGGCACGACAACGCAGGACTAGGCAATGCACGGCAAGGCAAAGAAAGGGTAACGCAAGGCAAGGCACGGTCAGGCGACGCAAGGCTAAGGCACGACAACGCAAGGCTAGGCAATGCACGGAAGGCAAGGAAAGAGTAACGGAAGGCAAGGAAGGCAAGGGAAAGCAAGGGTAGGCAAGGGCAACGGACGGAACGGCACGTTAAGGGGAAACAAGCCTAAGGCACGACAACGCAGGACTAGGCAATGCACGGCAAGGCAAGGAAAGGGTAACGCAAGGCAAGGCACGGTCAGGCGAGGCAACGCTAATGCACGAAAAAGCACGGCTAGGCAATGCACGGCTAGGCAAGGAAAGAGTAACGGAAGGAAAGGAAGGCAAAGCAAAGCAAGGCAAGGCAAGTGTAACAAAAGGCACGGCACGGCAAGGGGAAACATGGGTAAGGCACGACAACGCAAGGCTAGGCAGTGCACGGCAAGGCAAGGAAAGGGTAACGCAAGGCAAGGTACGGTGAGGCAAGGGAAGGCTAATGCACGACAACGCAAGGCTAGGCAGTGCACGGCTAGGCAAGGAAAGAGTAACGGAAGGAAAGGAAGGCAAGGCAAAGAAAGGCAAGGCAAGTGTAACGGAAGGAACGGCACAGCAAGGGGAAACAAGCCTAAGGCACGACAACGCAGGACTAGGCAATGCACGGCAAGGCAAGGAAAGGGTAACGCAAGGCAAGGCAAGGTCAGGCGAGGCAAGGCTAATGCACGACAACGCAAGGCTAGGCAATGCACGGCTAGGCAAGGAAAGAGTAACGGAAGGAAAGGAAGGCAGGCAAAGCAAGGCAAGGCAAGTGTAAGAAAAGGCAAGGCACGGCAAGGGGAAACAAGGGTAAGGCACGGCAACGCACGGCTAGGCAATGCACGGCCAAGCAAGGAAAGGGTAACGCAAGGCAAGGCACGGTGAGGAAAGGCAAGGCTAATGCACGACAATGCAGGGCTAGGCAATGCACGGCAAGGCAAGGAAAGCATAACGCAAGGCAAGGCACGGTCAGGCGAGGCAAGGCTAATGCACGACAACGCAAGGCTAGGCAGTGCTCGGCAAGGCAAGGAAAGAGTAAGGGAAGGAAAGAAAGGCAAGGGAAAGCAAGGGAAGGCAAGGGTAACGGAAGGAACGGCACGGTAAGGGGAAACAAGGCTAAGGCACGACAACGCAGGACTAGGCAATGCACGGCAAGGCAAAGAAAGGGTAACGCAAGGCAAGGCACGGTCAGGCGAGGCAAGGCTAATGCACGACAACGCAAGGCTAGGCAGTGCACGGCTAGGCAAGGAAAGAGTAACGGAAGGAAAGGAAGGCAAGGCAAAGTAAGGCAAGGCAAGTGTAACGGAAGAAACGGCACAGCAAGGGGAAACAAGGCTAAGACAAGACAACGCACGACTAGGCAATGCACGGCAAGGGAAGGAAAGGGTAACGCAAGGCAAGGCACGGTCAGGCGAGGCAAGGCTAATGCAAGACAACGCAAGGCTAGGCAATGCACGGCTAGGCAAGGAAAGAGTAACGGAAGGAAAGGAAGGCAAAGCAAAGCAAGGCAAGGCAAGTGTAACAAAAGGCACGGCACGGCAAGGGGAAACAAGGGTAAGGCACGACAACGCAAGGCTAGGAAGTGCACGGCAAGGCAAGGAAAGGGTAACGCAAGGCAAGGTACGGTGAGGCAAGGGAAGGCTAATGCACGACAACGCAAGGCTAGGCAGTGCACAGCTAGGCAAGGAAAGAGTAACGGAAGGAAAGGAAGGCAAGGCAAATAAAGGCAAGGCAAGTGTAACGGAAGGAACGGCACAGCAAGGGGAAACAAGGCTAAGGCACGACAACGCACGGCTAGGCAGTGCACGGCTAGGCAAGGAAAGAGTAACGGAAGGAAAGAAAGGCAAGGGAAAGCAAGGGAAGGCAAGGCTAACGGAAGGAACGGCACGGTACGGGGAAACAAGGCTAAGGCACGACAACGCAGGACTAGGCAATGCACGGCAAGGCAAAGAAAGGGTAACGCAAGGCAAGGCACGGTCAGGCGACGCAAGGCTAAGGCACGACAACGCAAGGCTAGGCAATGCACGGCAAGGCAAGGAAAGGGTAACGCAAGGCCATGCACGGTCAGGCGAGGCAAGGCTAATGCACGACAACGCAAGGCTAGGCAGTGCTCGGCAAGGCAAGGAAAGAGTAACGGAAGGAAAGAAAGGCAAGGGAAAGCAAGGGAAGGCAAGGGTAACGGAAGGAACGGCACGGTAAGGGGAAACAAGGCTAAGGCACGACAACGCAGGACTAGGCAATGCACGGCAAGGCAAGGAAAGGGTAACGCAAGGCAAGGCACGGTCAGGGGACGCAAGGCTAATGCACGACAACGCAAGGCTAGGCAATGCACGGCTAGGCAAGGAAAGAGTAACGGAAGGAGAGGAAGGCAAGGCAAAGCAAGGAAGGCAAGTGTAACAAAAGGCAAGGCACGGCAAGGGGAAACAAGGCTAAGGCACGGCAACGCACGGCTAGGCAATGCACGGCCAAGCAAGGAAAGGGTAACGCAAGGCAAGGCACGGTCAGGCGAGCCAAGGCTAATGCACGACAACGCAAGGCTAGGCAATGCACGGCTAGGCAAGGAAAGAGTAACGGAAGGAAAGGAAGGCAAAGCAATGCAAGGCAAGGCAAGTGTAACAAAAGGCACGGCACGGCAAGGGGAAACAAGGGTAAGGCACGACAACGCAAGGCTATGCAGTGCACGGCAAGGCAAGGAAAGGGTAACGCAAGGCTAGGTACGGTGGGGCAAGGGAAGGCTAAGGCACGACAACGCAAGGCTAGGCAGTGCACAGCTAGGCAAGGAAAGAGTAACGGAAGGAAAGAAAGGCAAGGGAAAGCAAGGGAAGGCAAGGCTAACGGAAGGAACGGCACGGTACGGGGAAACAAGGCTAAGGCACGACAACGCAGGACTAGGCAATGCACGGCAAGGCAAAGAAAGGGTAACGCAAGGCAAGGCACCGTCAGGCGACGCAAGGCTAAGGCACGACAACGCAAGGCTAGGCAATGCACGGAAGGTAAGTAAAGAGTAACGGAAGGCAAGGAAGGCAAGGGAAAGCAAGGGTAGGCAAGGGCAACGGACGGAACGGCACGTTAAGGGGAAACAAGCCTAAGGCACGACAAAGCAGGACTAGGCAATGCACGGCAAGGCAAGGAAAGGGTAACGCAAGGCAAGGCACGGTCAGGCGAGGCAACGCTAATGCACGAAAAAGCACGGCTAGGCAATGCACGGCAAGGCAAGGAAAGGGTAACGCAAGGCAAGGCCGGTCAGGCGAGGCAAGGCTAATGCACGACAACGCAAGGCTAGGCAATGCACGGCAAGGCAAGGAAAGAGTAACGGAAGGAAAGAAAGGCAAGGGAAAGCAAGGGAAGGCAAGGGTAACGGAAGGAACGGCACGGTAAGGGGAAACAAGGCTAAGGCACGACAACGCAGGACTAGGCAATGCACGGGAAGGCAAAGAAAGGGTAACGCAAGGCAAGGCACGGTCAGGCGAGGGAAGGCTAATGCACGACAACGCAAGGCTAGGCAATGCACGGCTAGGCAAGGAAAGAGTAACGGAAGGAGAGGAAGGCAAGGCAAAGCAAGCCAAGGCAAGTGTAACAAAAGGCAAGGCACGGCAAGGGGAAACAAGGGTAAGGCACGGCAACGCACGGCTAGGCAATGCACGGCCAAGCAAGGAAAGGGTAACGCAAGGCAAGGCACGGTGAGGAAAGGCAAGGCTAATGCACTACAATGCAGGGCTAGGCAATGCACGGCAAGGCAAGGAAAGCATAACGCAAGGCAAGGCACGGTCAGGCGAGGCAAGGCTAATGCACGACAACGCAAGGCTAGGCAGTGCTCGGCAAGGCAAGGAAAGAGTAACGGAAGGAAAGAAAGGCAACGGAAAGCAAGGGAAGGGAAGGGTAACGGAAGGAACGGCACGGTAAGTGGAAACAAGGCTAAGGCACGACAACGCAGGATTAGGCAATGCACGGCAAGGCAAGGAAAGGGTAACGCAAGGCAAGGCACGGTCAGGCGAGGCAAGGCTAAGGCAGGACAACGCAAGGCTAGGCAATGCACGGAAGGCAAGCAAAGAGTAACGGAAGGCAAGGAAGGCAAGGGAAGGCAAAGGTAAAGGAAGGAACGGCACGGTAAGCGGAAACAAGGCTAAGGCACGACAACTCAGGACTAGGCAATGCACGGCAAGGCAAGGAAAGGGTAACGCAAGGCAAGGCACGGTCAGGCGAGGCAAGGCTAATGCACGACAACGCAAGGCTAGGCAATGCACGGCTAGGCAAGGAAAGAGTAACGGAAGGCAAGGAAGGCAAGGCAAAGAAAGGCAAGGCAAGTGTAACGGAAGGAACGGCACAGCAAGGGGATACAAGGCTAAGGCACGACAACGCACGGCTAGGCAGTGCACGGCTAGGCAAGGAAAGAGTAACGGAAGGAAAGAAAGGCAAGGGAAAGCAAGGGAAGGCAAGGCTAACGGAAGGAACGGCACGGTACGGGGAAACAAGGCTAAGGCACGACAACGCAGGACTAGGCAATGCACGGCAAGGCAAAGAAAGGGTAACGCAAGGCAAGGCACAGTCAGGCGACGAAAGGCTAAGGCACGACAACGCAATGCTAGGCAATGCACGGAAGGTAAGTAAAGAGTAACGGAAGGCAAGGAAGGCAAGGGAATGCAAGGGTAGGCAAGGGCAACGGACGGAACGGCACGATAAGGGGAAACAAGCCTAAGGCACGACAACGCAGGACTAGGCAATGCACGGCAAGGCAATGAAAGGGTAACGCAAGGCAAGGCACGGTCAGGCGAGGCAACGCTAATGCACGAAAAAGCACGGCTAGGCAATGCACGGCAAGGCAAGGAAAGGGTAACGCAAGGCAAGGCACGGTCAGGCGAGGCAAGGCTAATGCACGACAACGCAAGGCTTGGCAATGCACGGCAAGGCAAGGAAAGGGTAACGCAAGGCAATGCACGGTCAGGCGAGGCAAGGCTAATGCACGACAACGCAAGGCTAGGCAGTGCTCGGCAAAGCAAGGAAAGAGTAACGGAAGGAAAGAAAGGCAAGGGAAAGCAAGGGAAGGCAAGGGTAACGGAAGGAACGGCACGGTAAGGGGAAACAAGGCTAAGGCACGACAACGCAGGACTAGGCAATGCACGGCAAGGCAAAGAAAGGGTAACGCAAGGCAAGGCACGGTCAGGCGAGGCAAGGCTAATGCACGACAACGCAAGGCTAGGCAATGCACGGCTAGGCAAGGAAAGAGTAACGGAAGGAAAGGAAGGCAAGGCAAAGCAAGGCAAGGCAAGTGTAACAAAAGGCAAGGCACGGCAATGGGAAACAAGGGTAAGGCACGGCAACGCACGGCTAGGCAATGCACGGCCAAGCAAGGAAAGGGTAACGCAAGGCAAGGCACGGTGAGGAAAGGCAAGGCTAATGCACGACAATGCAGGGCTAGGCAATGCACGGCAAGGCAAGGAAAGCATAACGCAAGGCAAGGCACGGTCAGGCGAGGCAAGGCTAAGGCAGGACAACGCAAGGCTAGGCAATGCACGGAAGGCAAGCAAAGAGTAACGGAAGGCAAGGGAAGGCAAAGGTAAAGGAAGGAACGGCACGGTAAGCGGAAACAAGGCTAAGGCCCGACAACTCAGGACTATGCAATGCACGGCAAGGGAAGGAAAGGGTAACGCAAGGCAATGCACGGTCAGGCGAGGCAAGGCTAATGCACGATAACGCAAGGCTAGGCAGTGCTCGGGAAGGCAAGGAAAGAGTAACGGAAGGAAAGAAAGGCAAGGGAAAGCAAGGGAAGCAAAGGGTAACGGAAGCAACGGCACGGTAAGGGGAAACAAGGCTAAGGCACGACAACGCAGGACTAGGCACTGCACGGCAAGGCAAGGAAAGGGTAACGCAAGGCAAGGCACGGTCAGGCGAGGCAAGGCTAAGGCACGACAACGCAAGTCTAGGCAGTGCACGGCTAGGCAAGGAAAGAGTAACGGAAGGAGAGGAAAGCAAGGCAAAGCAAGGCAAGGCAAGTGTAACAAAAGGGAAGCCACGGCAAGGGGAAACAAGGGTAAGGCACGGCAACGCACGGCTAGGCAATGCATGGCAAGGCAAGGAAAGGGTAACGCAAAGCAAGGCACGGTGAGGCAAGGGAAGGCTAATGCACGACAACGCTCGGCTAGGCAATGCACGGCAAGGCAAGGAAAGGGTAAGGCAAGGCAAGGTACGGTGAGGCAAGGGAAGGCTAATGCACGACAACGCAAGGCTAGGCAGTGCACAGCTAGGCAAGGAAAGAGTAACGGAAGGAAAGGAAGGCAAGGCAAAGAAAGGCAAGGCAAGTGTAACGGAAGGAACGGCACAGCAAGGGGAAACAAGGCTAAGGCACGACAACGCACAGCTAGGCAGTGACGGCTAGGCAAGGAAAGAGTAACGGAAGGAAAGAAAGGCAAGGGAAAGTAAGGGAAGGCAAGGCTAACGGAAGGAACGGCACGGTACGGGGAAACAAGGCTAAGGCACGACAACGCAGGACTAGGCAATGCACGGCAAGGCAAGGAAAGGGTAACGCAAGGCAAGGCACGGTCAGGCGAGGCAACGCTAATGCACGAAAAAGCACGGCTAGGCAATGCACGGCTAGGCAAGGAAAGAGTAACGGAAGGAAAGGAAGGCAAAGCAAAGCAAGGCAAGGCAAGTGTAACAAAAGGCACGGCACGGCAAGGGGAAACATGGGTAAGGCACGACAACGCAAGGCTAGGCAGTGCACGGCAAGGCAAGGAAAGGGTAACGCAAGGCAAGGTACGGTGAGGCAAGGGAAGGCTAATGCACGACAACGCAAGGCTAGGCAGTGCACGGCTAGGCAAGGAAAGAGTAACGGAGGGAAAGGAAGGCAAGGCAAAGAAAGGCAAGGCAAGTGTAACGGAAGGAACGGCACAGCAAGGGGAAACAAGGCTAAGGCACGACAACGCACGGCTAGGCATTGCACGGCTAGGCAAGGAAAGAGTAACGGAAGGAAAGAAAGGCAAGGGAAAGCAAGGGAAGGCAAGGCTAACGGAAGGAACGGCACGGTACGGGGAAACAAGGCTAAGGCACGACAACGCAGGACTAGGCAATGCACGGCAAGGCAAAGAAAGGGTAACGCAAGGCAAGGCACGGTCAGGCGACGCAAGGCTAAGGCACGACAACGCAAGGCTAGGCAATGCACGGAAGGTAAGGAAAGAGTAACGGAAGGCAAGGAAGGCAAGGGAAAGCAAGGGTAGGCAAGGGCAACGGACGGAACGGCACGTTAAGGGGAAACAAGCCTAAGGCACGACAACGCAGGACTAGGCAATGCACGGCAAGGCAAGGAAAGGGTAACGCAAGGCAAGGCACGGTCAGGCGAGGCAACGCTAATGCACGAAAAAGCACGGCTAGGCAATGCACGGCTAGGCAAGGAAAGAGTAACGGAAGGAAAGGAAGGCAAAGCAAAGCAAGGCAAGGCAAGTGTAACAAAAGGCACGGCACGGCAAGGGGAAACATGGGTAAGGCACGACAACGCAAGGCTAGGCAGTGCACGGCAAGGCAAGGAAAGGGTAACGCAAGGCAAGGTACGGTGAGGCAAGGGAAGGCTAATGCACGACAACGCAAGGCTAGGCAGTGCACGGCTAGGCAAGGAAAGAGTAACGGAAGGAAAGGAAGGCAAGGCAAAGAAAGGCAAGGCAAGTGTAACGGAAGGAACGGCACAGCAAGGGGAAACAAGGCTAAGGCACGACAACGCACGGCTAGGCATTGCACGGCTAGGCAAGGAAAGAGTAACGGAAGGAAAGAAAGGCAAGGGAAAGCAAGGGACGGCAAGGCTAACGGAAGGAACGGCACGGTACGGGGAAACAAGGCTAAGGCACGACAACGCAGGACTAGGCAATGCACGGCAAGGCAAAGAAAGGGTAACGCAAGGCAAGGCACGGTCAGGCGACGCAAGGCTAAGGCACGACAACGCAAGGCTAGGCAATGCACGGAAGGTAAGTAAAGAGTAACGGAAGGCAAGGAAGGCAAGGGAAAGCAAGGGTAGGCAAGGGCAACGGACGGAACGGCACGTTAAGGGGAAACAAGCCTAAGGCACGACAACGCAGGACTAGGCAATGCACGGCAAGGCAAGGAAAGGGTAACGCAAGGCAAGGCAAGGTCAGGCGAGGCAAGGCTAATGCACGACAACGCAAGGCTAGGCAATGCACGGCTAGGCAAGGAAAGAGTAACGGAAGGAGAGGAAGGCAAGGCAAAGCAAGGCAAGGCAAGTGTAACAAAAGGCAAGGCACGGCAAGGGGAAACAAGGGTAAGGCACGGCAACGCACGGCTAGGCAATGCACGGCCAAGCAAGGAAAGGGTAACGCAAGGCAAGGCACGGTGAGGAAAGGCAAGGCTAATGCACGACAATGCAGGGCTAGGCAATGCACGGCAAGGCAAGGAAAGCATAACGCAAGGCAAGGCACGGTCAGGCGAGGCAAGGCTAATGCACGACAACGCAAGGCTAGGCAGTGCTCGGCAAGGCAAGGAAAGAGTAAGGGAAGGAAAGAAAGGCAAGGGAAAGCAAGGGAAGGCAAGGGTAACGGAAGGAACGGCACGGTAAGGGGAAACAAGGCTAAGGCACGACAACGCAGGACTAGGCAATGCACGGCAAGGCAAAGAAAGGGTAACGCAAGGCAAGGCACGGTAAGGCGAGGCAAGGCTAATGCACGACAACGCAAGGCTAGGCAATGCACGGCTAGGCAAGGAAAGAGTAACGGAAGGAGAGGAAGGCAAGGCAAAGCAAGGCAAGGCAAGTGTCACAAAAGGCAAGGCACGGCAAGGGGAAACAAGGGTAAGGCACGGCAACACACGGCTAGGCAATGCACGGCCAAGCAAGGAAAGGGTAACGCAAGGCAAGGCACGGTCAGGCGAGCCAAGGCTAAGGCACGACAACGGAAGGCTAGGCAGGGCACGGCTAGGCAAGGAAAGAGTAACGGAAGGAAAGGAAGGCAAGGCAAAGTAAGGCAAGGCAAGTGTAACGGAAGAAACGGCACAGCAAGGGGAAACAAGGCTAAGGCAAGACAACGCACGGCTAGGCAATGTACGGCAAGGGAAGGAAAGGGTAACGCAAGGCAAGGCACGGTCAGGCGAGGCAAGGCTAATGCACGACAACGCAAGGCCAGGCAATGCACGGCTAGGCAAGGAAAGAGTAACGGAAGGAAAGGAAGGCAAAGCAAAGCAAGGCAAGGCAAGTGTAACAAAAGGCACGGCACGGCAAGGGGAAACAAGGGTAAGGCACGACAACGCAAGGCTAGGCAGTGCACGGCAAGGCAAGGCAAGTGTAACGGAAGGAACGGCACAGCAAGGGGAAACAAGGCTAAGGCACGACAACGCACGGCTAGGCAGTGCACGGCTAGGCAAGGAAAGAGTAACGGAAGGAAAGAAAGGCAAGGGAAAGCAAGGGAAGGCAAGGCTAACGGAAGGAACGGCACCGTACGGGGAAACAAGGCTAAGGCACGACAACGCAGGACTAGGCAATGCACGGCAAGGCAAAGAAAGGGTAACGCAAGGCAAGGCACGGTCAGGCGACGCAAGGCTAAGGCACGACAACGCAAGGCTAGGCAATGCACGGAAGGTAAGTAAAGAGTAACGGAAGGCAAGGAAGGCAAGGGAAAGCAAGGGTAGGCAAGGGCAACGGACGGAACGGCACGTTAAGGGGAAACAAGCCTAAGGCACGACAACGCAGGACTAGGCAATGCACGGCAAGGCAAGGAAAGGGTAACGCAAGGCAAGGCACGGTCAGGCGAGGCAACGCTAATGCACGAAAAAGCACGGCTAGGCAATGCACGGCAAGGCAAGGAAAGGTTAACGCAAGGCAAGGCACGGTCAGGCGAGGCAAGGCTAATGCACGACAACGCAAGGCTAGGCAATGCACGGCAAGGCAAGGAAAGAGTAACGCAAGGCAATGCACGGTCAGGCGAGGCAAGGCTAAGGCACGACAACGCAAGGCTAGGCAATGCACGGCTAGGCAAGGAAAGAGTAACGGAAGGAGAGGAAGGCAAGGCAAAGCAAGGCAAGGCAAGTGTAACAAAAGGCAAGGCACGGCAAGGGGAAACAAGGGTAAGGCACGGCAACGCACGGCTAGGCAATGCACGGCCAAGCAAGGAAAGGGTAACGCAAGGCAAGGCACGGTGAGGAAAGGCAAGGCTAATGCACGACAATGCAGGGCTAGGCAATGCACGGCAAGGAAAGGAAAGCATAACGCAAGGCAAGGCACGGTCAGGCGAGGCAAGGCTAATGCACGACAACGCAAGGCTAGGCAGTGCTCGGCAAGGCAAGGAAAGAGTAACGGAAGGAAAGAAAGGCAAGGGAAAGCAAGGGAAGGCAAGGGTAACGGAAGGAACGGCACGGTAAGGGGAAACAAGGCTAAGGCACGACAACGCAGGACTAGGCAATGCACGGCAAGGCAAGGAAAGGGTAACGCAAGGCAAGGCACGGTCAGGCGAGGCAAGGCTAAGGCAGGACAACGCAAGGCTAGGCAATGCACGGAAGGCAAGCAAAGAGTAACGGAAGGCAAGGAAGGCAAGGGAAGGCAAAGGTAAAGGAAGGAACGGCACGGTAAGCGGAAACAAGGCTAAGGCACGACAACGCACGGCTAGGCAGTGCACGGCTAGGCAAGGAAAGGGAAGGAAAGGAAGGCAAGGCAAAGTAAGGCAAGGCACGTGTAACGGAAGAAACGGCACAGCAAGGGGAAACAAGGCTAAGGCAAGACAACGCACGGCTAGGCAATGCACGGCAAGGGAAGGAAAGGGTAACGCAAGGCAAGGCACGGTCAGGCGAGGCAAGGCTAATGCACGACAACGCAAGGCTAGGCAATGCACGGCTAGGCAAGAAAAGAGTAACGGAAGGAAAGGAAGGCAAAGCAATGCAAGGCAAGGCAAGTGTAACAAAAGGCACGGCACGGCAAGGGGAAACAAGGGTAAGGCACGACAACGCAAGGCTAGGCAGTGCACGGCAAGGCAAGGAAAGGGTAACGCAAGGCAAGGTACGGTTAGGCAAGGGAAGGCTAATGCACGACAACGCAAGGCTAGGCAGTGCACAGCTAGGCAAGGAAAGAGTAACGGAAGGAAAGGAAGGCAAGGCAAAGAAAGGCAAGGCAAGTGTAACGGAAGGAACGGCACAGCAAGGGGAAACAAGGCTAAGGCACGACAACGCACGGCTAGGCAGTGCACGGCTAGGCAAGGAAAGAGTAACGGAAGGAAAGAAAGGCAAGGGAAAGCAAGGGAAGGCAAGGCTAACGGAAGGAACGGCACGGTACGGGGAAACAAGGCTAAGGCACGACAACGCAGGACTAGGCAATGCACGGCAAGGCAAAGAAAGGGTAACGCAAGGCAAGGCACGGTCAGGCGACGCAAGGCTAAGGCACGACAACGCAAGGCTAGGCAATGCACGGAAGGTAAGTAAAGAGTAACGGAAGGCAAGGAAGGCAAGGGAAAGCAAGGGTAGGCAAGGGCAACGGATGGAACGGCACGTTAAGGGGAAACAAGCCTAAGGCACGACAACGCAGGACTAGGCAATGCACGGCAAGGCAAGGAAAGGGTAACGCAAGGCAAGGCACGGTCAGGCGAGGCAACGCTAATGCACGAAAAAGCACGGCTAGGCAATGCACGGCAAGGCAAGGAAAGGGTAACGCAAGGCAAGGCACGGTCAGGCGAGGCAAGGCTAATGCACGACAACGCAAGGCTAGGCAATGCACGGCAAGGCAAGGAAAGAGTAACGCAAGGCAATGCACGGTCAGGCTAGGCAAGGCTAAGGCAGGACAACGCAAGGCTAGGCAATGCACGGAAGGCAAGCAAAGAGTAACGGAAGGCAAGGGAAGGCAAAGGTAAAGGAAGGAACGGCACGGTAAGCGGAAACAAGGCTAAGGCCCGACAACTCAGGACTAGGCAATGCACGGCAAGGGAAGGAAAGGGTAACGCAAGGCAATGCACGGTCAGGCGAGGCAAGGCTAATGAACGATAACGCAAGGCTAGGCAGTGCTCGGGAAGGCAAGGAAAGAGTAACGGAAGGAAAGAAAGGCAAGGGAAAGCAAGGGAAGCAAAGGGTAACGGAAGCAACGGCACGGTAAGGGGAAACAAGGCTAAGGCACGACAACGCAGGACTAGGCACTGCACGGCAAGGCAAGGAAAGTGTAACGCAAGGCAAGGCACGGTCAGGCGAGGCAAGGCTAAGGCACGACAACGCAAGTCTAGGCAGTGCACGGCTAGGCAAGGAAAGAGTAACGGAAGGAGAGGAAAGCAAGGCAAAGCAAGGCAAGGCAAGTGTAACAAAAGGCAAGCCACGGCAAGGGGAAACAAGGGTAAGGCACGGCAACGCACGGCTAGGCAATGCATGGCAAGGCAAGGAAAGGGTAACGCAAAGCAAGGCACGGTGAGGCAAGGGAAGGCTAATGCACGACAACGCTCGGCTAGGCAATGCACGGCAAGGCAAGGAAAGGGTAAGGCAAGGCAAGGTACGGTGAGGCAAGGGAAGGCTAATGCACGACAACGCAAGGCTAGGCAGTGCACAGCTAGGCAAGGAAAGAGTAACGGAAGGAAAGGAAGGCAAGGCAAAGAAAGGCAAGGCAAGTGTAACGGAAGGAACGGCACAGCAAGGGGAAACAAGGCTAAGGCACGACAACGCACGGCTAGGCAGTGACGGCTAGGCAAGGAAAGAGTAACGGAAGGAAAGAAAGGCAAGGGAAAGTAAGGGAAGGCAAGGCTAACGGAAGGAACGGCACGGTACGGGGAAACAAGGCTAAGGCACGACAACGCAGGACTAGGCAATGCACGGCAAGGCAAGGAAAGGGTAACGCAAGGCAAGGCACGGTCAGGCGAGGCAACGCTAATGCACGAAAAAGCACGGCTAGGCAATGCACGGCTAGGCAAGGAAAGAGTAACGGAAGGAAAGGAAGGCAAAGCAAAGCAAGGCAAGGCAAGTGTAACAAAAGGCACGGCACGGCAAGGGGAAACATGGGTAAGGCACGACAACGCAAGGCTAGGCAGTGCACGGCAAGGCAAGGAAAGGGTAACGCAAGGCAAGGTACGGTGAGGCAAGGGAAGGCTAATGCACGACAACGCAAGGCTAGGCAGTGCACGGCTAGGCAAGGAAAGAGTAACGGAAGGAAAGGAAGGCAAGGCAAAGAAAGGCAAGGCAAGTGTAACGGAAGGAACGGCACAGCAAGGGGAAACAAGGCTAAGGCACGACAACGCACGGCTAGGCATTGCACGGCTAGGCAAGGAAAGGGTAACGGAAGGAAAGAAAGGCAAGGGAAAGCAAGGGAAGGCAAGGCTAACGGAAGGAACGGCACGGTACGGGGAAACAAGGCTAAGGCACGACAACGCAGGACTAGGCAATGCACGGCAAGGCAAAGAAAGGGTAACGCAAGGCAAGGCACGGTCAGGCGAGGCAAGGCTAATGCACGACAACGCAAGGCCAGGCAATGCACGGCTAGGCAAGGAAAGAGTAACGGAAGGAAAGGAAGGCAAAGCAATGCAAGGCAAGGCAAGTGTAACAAAAGGCACGGCACGGCAAGGGGAAACAAGGGTAAGGCACGACAACGCAAGGCTAGGCAGTGCACGGCAAGGCAAGGAAAGGGTAACGCAAGGCAAGGTACGGTTAGGCAAGGGAAGGCTAATGCACGACAACGCAAGGCTAGGCAGTGCACAGCTAGGCAAGGAAAGAGTAACGGAAGGAAAGGAAGGCAAGGCAAAGAAAGGCAAGGCAAGTGTAACGGAAGGAACGGCACAGCAAGGGGAAACAAGGCTAAGGCACGACAACGCACGGCTAGGCAGTGCACGGCTAGGCAAGGAAAGAGTAACGGAAGGAAAGAAAGGCAAGGGAAAGCAAGGGAAGGCAAGGCTAACGGAAGGAACGGCACGGTACGGGGAAACAAGGCTAAGGCACGACAACGCAGGACTAGGCAATGCACGGCAAGGCAAAGAAAGGGTAACGCAAGGCAAGGCACGGTCAGGCGACGCAAGGCTAAGGCACGACAACGCAAGGCTAGGCAATGCACGGAAGGTAAGTAAAGAGTAACGGAAGGCAAGGAAGGCAAGGGAAAGCAAGGGTAGGCAAGGGCAACGGATGGAACGGCACGTTAAGGGGAAACAAGCCTAAGGCACGACAACGCAGGACTAGGCAATGCACGGCAAGGCAAGGAAAGGGTAACGCAAGGCAAGGCACGGTCAGGCGAGGCAACGCTAATGCACGAAAAAGCACGGCTAGGCAATGCACGGCAAGGCAAGGAAAGGGTAACGCAAGGCAAGGCACGGTCAGGCGAGGCAAGGCTAATGCACGACAACGCAAGGCTAGGCAATGCACGGCAAGGCAAGGAAAGAGTAACGCAAGGCAATGCACGGTCAGGCGAGGCAAGGCTAAGGCAGGACAACGCAAGGCTAGGCAATGCACGGAAGGCAAGCAAAGAGTAACGGAAGGCAAGGGAAGGCAAAGGTAAAGGAAGGAACGGCACGGTAAGCGGAAACAAGGCTAAGGCCCGACAACTCAGGACTAGGCAATGCACGGCAAGGGAAGGAAAGGGTAACGCAAGGCAATGCACGGTCAGGCGAGGCAAGGCTAATGAACGATAACGCAAGGCTAGGCAGTGCTCGGGAAGGCAAGGAAAGAGTAACGGAAGGAAAGAAAGGCAAGGGAAAGCAAGGGAAGCAAAGGGTAACGGAAGCAACGGCACGGTAAGGGGAAACAAGGCTAAGGCACGACAACGCAGGACTAGGCACTGCACGGCAAGGCAAGGAAAGTGTAACGCAAGGCAAGGCACGTTCAGGCGAGGCAAGGCTAAGGCACGACAACGCAAGTCTAGGCAGTGCACGGCTAGGCAAGGAAAGAGTAACGGAAGGAGAGGAAAGCAAGGCAAAGCAAGGCAAGGCAAGTGTAACAAAAGGCAAGCCACGGCAAGGGGAAACAAGGATAAGGCACGGCAACGCACGGCTAGGCAATGCATGGCAAGGCAAGGAAAGGGTAACGCAAAGCAAGGCACGGTGAGGCAAGGGAAGGCTAATGCACGACAACGCTCGGCTAGGCAATGCACGGCAAGGCAAGGAAAGGGTAAGGCAAGGCAAGGTACGGTGAGGCAAGGGAAGGCTAATGCACGACAACGCAAGGCTAGGCAGTGCACAGCTAGGCAAGGAAAGAGTAACGGAAGGAAAGGAAGGCAAGGCAAAGAAAGGCAAGGCAAGTGTAACGGAAGGAACGGCACAGCAAGGGGAAACAAGGCT
The DNA here is from genome assembly GCF_037893015.1 of Macrotis lagotis. Taxonomy (NCBI): domain Eukaryota; kingdom Metazoa; phylum Chordata; class Mammalia; order Peramelemorphia; family Peramelidae; genus Macrotis; species Macrotis lagotis. Next base: position 55,242 of record NW_027422176.1, on the reverse strand, counting down.
AAGGCACGACAACGCACGGCTAGGCAGTGACGGCTAGGCAAGGAAAGAGTAACGGAAGGAAAGAAAGGCAAGGGAAAGTAAGGGAAGGCAAGGCTAACGGAAGGAACGGCACGGTACGGGGAAACAAGGCTAAGGCACGACAACGCAGGACTAGGCAATGCACGGCAAGGCAAGGAAAGGGTAACGCAAGGCAAGGCACGGTCAGGCGAGGCAACGCTAATGCACGAAAAAGCACGGCTAGGCAATGCACGGCTAGGCAAGGAAAGAGTAACGGAAGGAAAGGAAGGCAAAGCAAAGCAAGGCAAGGCAAGTGTAACAAAAGGCACGGCACGGCAAGGGGAAACATGGGTAAGGCACGACAACGCAAGGCTAGGCAGTGCACGGCAAGGCAAGGAAAGGGTAACGCAAGGCAAGGTACGGTGAGGCAAGGGAAGGCTAATGCACGACAACGCAAGGCTAGGCAGTGCACGGCTAGGCAAGGAAAGAGTAACGGAAGGAAAGGAAGGCAAGGCAAAGAAAGGCAAGGCAAGTGTAACGGAAGGAACGGCACAGCAAGGGGAAACAAGGCTAAGGCACGACAACGCACGGCTAGGCATTGCACGGCTAGGCAAGGAAAGGGTAACGGAAGGAAAGAAAGGCAAGGGAAAGCAAGGGAAGGCAAGGCTAACGGAAGGAACGGCACGGTACGGGGAAACAAGGCTAAGGCACGACAACGCAGGACTAGGCAATGCACGGCAAGGCAAAGAAAGGGTAACGCAAGGCAAGGCACGGTCAGGCGACGCAAGGCTAAGGCACGACAACGCAAGGCTAGGCAATGCACGGAAGGTAAGGAAAGAGTAACGGAAGGCAAGGAAGGCAAGGGAAAGCAAGGGTAGGCAAGGGCAACGGACGGAACGGCACGTTAAGGGGAAACAAGCCTAAGGCACGACAACGCAGGACTAGGCAATGCACGGCAAGGCAAGGAAAGGGTAACGCAAGGCAAGGCACGGTCAGGCGAGGCAACGCTAATGCACGAAAAAGCACGGCTAGGCAATGCACGGCTAGGCAAGGAAAGAGTAACGGAAGGAAAGGAAGGCAAAGCAAAGCAAGGCAAGGCAAGTGTAACAAAAGGCACGGCACGGCAAGGGGAAACATGGGTAAGGCACGACAACGCAAGGCTAGGCAGTGCACGGCAAGGCAAGGAAAGGGTAACGCAAGGCAAGGTACGGTGAGGCAAGGGAAGGCTAATGCACGACAACGCAAGGCTAGGCAGTGCACGGCTAGGCAAGGAAAGAGTAACGGAAGGAAAGGAAGGCAAGGCAAAGAAAGGCAAGGCAAGTGTAACGGAAGGAACGGCACAGCAAGGGGAAACAAGCCTAAGGCACGACAAAGCAGGACTAGGCAATGCACGGCAAGGCAAGGAAAGGGTAACGCAAGGCAAGGCAAGGTCAGGCGAGGCAAGGCTAATGCACGACAACGCAAGGCTAGGCAATGCACGGCTAGGCAAGGAAAGAGTAACGGAAGGAGAGGAAGGCAAGGCAAAGCAAGGCAAGGCAAGTGTAACAAAAGGCAAGGCACGGCAAGGGGAAACAAGGGTAAGGCACGGCAACGCACGGCTAGGCAATGCACGGCCAAGCAAGGAAAGGGTAACGCAAGGCAAGGCACGGTGAGGAAAGGCAAGGCTAATGCACGACAATGCAGGGCTAGGCAATGCACGGCAAGGCAAGGAAAGCATAACGCAAGGCAAGGCACGGTCAGGCGAGGCAAGGCTAATGCACGACAACGCAAGGCTAGGCAGTGCTCGGCAAGGCAAGGAAAGAGTAAGGGAAGGAAAGAAAGGCAAGGGAAAGCAAGGGAAGGCAAGGGTAACGGAAGGAACGGCACGGTAAGGGGAAACAAGGCTAAGGCACGACAACGCAGGACTAGGCAATGCACGGCAAGGCAAAGAAAGGGTAACGCAAGGCAAGGCACGGTCAGGCGAGGCAAGGCTAATGCACGACAACGCAGGGCTAGGCAGTGCACGGCTAGGCAAGGAAAGAGTAACGGAAGGAAAGGAAGGCAAGGCAAAGTAAGGCAAGGCAAGTGTAACGGAAGAAACGGCACAGCAAGGGGAAACAAGGCTAAGGCAAGACAACGCACGACTAGGCAATGCACGGCAAGGGAAGGAAAGGGTAACGCAAGGCAAGGCACGGTCAGGCGAGGCAAGGCTAATGCAAGACAACGCAAGGCTAGGCAATGCACGGCTAGGCAAGGAAAGAGTAACGGAAGGAAAGGAAGGCAAAGCAAAGCAAGGCAAGGCAAGTGTAACAAAAGGCACGGCACGGCAAGGGGAAACAAGGGTAAGGCACGACAACGCAAGGCTAGGAAGTGCACGGCAAGGCAAGGAAAGGGTAACGCAAGGCAAGGTACGGTGAGGCAAGGGAAGGCTAATGCACGACAACGCAAGGCTAGGCAGTGCACAGCTAGGCAAGGAAAGAGTAACGGAAGGAAAGGAAGGCAAGGCAAATAAAGGCAAGGCAAGTGTAACGGAAGGAACGGCACAGCAAGGGGAAACAAGGCTAAGGCACGACAACGCACGGCTAGGCAGTGCACGGCTAGGCAAGGAAAGAGTAACGGAAGGAAAGAAAGGCAAGGGAAAGCAAGGGAAGGCAAGGCTAACGGAAGGAACGGCACGGTACGGGGAAACAAGGCTAAGGCACGACAACGCAGGACTAGGCAATGCACGGCAAGGCAAAGAAAGGGTAACGCAAGGCAAGGCACGGTCAGGCGACGCAAGGCTAAGGCACGACAACGCAAGGCTAGGCAATGCACGGCAAGGCAAGGAAAGGGTAACGCAAGGCCATGCACGGTCAGGCGAGGCAAGGCTAATGCACGACAACGCAAGGCTAGGCAGTGCTCGGCAAGGCAAGGAAAGAGTAACGGAAGGAAAGAAAGGCAAGGGAAAGCAAGGGAAGGCAAGGGTAACGGAAGGAACGGCACGGTAAGGGGAAACAAGGCTAAGGCACGACAACGCAGGACTAGGCAATGCACGGCAAGGCAAGGAAAGGGTAACGCAAGGCAAGGCACGGTCAGGGGACGCAAGGCTAATGCACGACAACGCAAGGCTAGGCAATGCACGGCTAGGCAAGGAAAGAGTAACGGAAGGAGAGGAAGGCAAGGCAAAGCAAGGAAGGCAAGTGTAACAAAAGGCAAGGCACGGCAAGGGGAAACAAGGCTAAGGCACGGCAACGCACGGCTAGGCAATGCACGGCCAAGCAAGGAAAGGGTAACGCAAGGCAAGGCACGGTCAGGCGAGCCAAGGCTAATGCACGACAACGCAAGGCTAGGCAATGCACGGCTAGGCAAGGAAAGAGTAACGGAAGGAAAGGAAGGCAAAGCAATGCAAGGCAAGGCAAGTGTAACAAAAGGCACGGCACGGCAAGGGGAAACAAGGGTAAGGCACGACAACGCAAGGCTATGCAGTGCACGGCAAGGCAAGGAAAGGGTAACGCAAGGCTAGGTACGGTGGGGCAAGGGAAGGCTAAGGCACGACAACGCAAGGCTAGGCAGTGCACAGCTAGGCAAGGAAAGAGTAACGGAAGGAAAGAAAGGCAAGGGAAAGCAAGGGAAGGCAAGGCTAACGGAAGGAACGGCACGGTACGGGGAAACAAGGCTAAGGCACGACAACGCAGGACTAGGCAATGCACGGCAAGGCAAAGAAAGGGTAACGCAAGGCAAGGCACCGTCAGGCGACGCAAGGCTAAGGCACGACAACGCAAGGCTAGGCAATGCACGGAAGGTAAGTAAAGAGTAACGGAAGGCAAGTAAGGCAAGGGAAAGCAAGGGTAGGCAAGGGCAACGGACGGAACGGCACGTTAAGGGGAAACAAGCCTAAGGCACGACAAAGCAGGACTAGGCAATGCACGGCAAGGCAAGGAAAGGGTAACGCAAGGCAAGGCACGGTCAGGCGAGGCAACGCTAATGCACGAAAAAGCACGGCTAGGCAATGCACGGCAAGGCAAGGAAAGGGTAACGCAAGGCAAGGCCGGTCAGGCGAGGCAAGGCTAATGCACGACAACGCAAGGCTAGGCAATGCACGGCAAGGCAAGGAAAGGGTAACGCAAGGCAATGCACGGTCAGGCGAGGCAAGGCTAATGCACGACAACGCAAGGCTAGGCAGTGCTCGGCAAGGCAAGGAAAGAGTAACGGAAGGAAAGAAAGGCAAGGGAAAGCAAGGGAAGGCAAGGGTAACGGAAGGAACGGCACGGTAAGGGCAAACAAGGCTAAGGCACGACAACGCAGGACTAGGCAATGCACGGGAAGGCAAAGAAAGGGTAACGCAAGGCAAGGCACGGTCAGGCGAGGGAAGGCTAATGCACGACAACGCAAGGCTAGGCAATGCACGGCTAGGCAAGGAAAGAGTAACGGAAGGAGAGGAAGGCAAGGCAAAGCAAGCCAAGGCAAGTGTAACAAAAGGCAAGGCACGGCAAGGGGAAACAAGGGTAAGGCACGGCAACGCACGGCTAGGCAATGCACGGCCAAGCAAGGAAAGGGTAACGCAAGGCAAGGCACGGTGAGGAAAGGCAAGGCTAATGCACGACAATGCAGGGCTAGGCAATGCACGGCAAGGCAAGGAAAGCATAACGCAAGGCAAGGCACGGTCAGGCGAGGCAAGGCTAATGCACGACAACGCAAGGCTAGGCAGTGCTCGGCAAGGCAAGGAAAGAGTAACGGAAGGAAAGAAAGGCAACGGAAAGCAAGGGAAGGGAAGGGTAACGGAAGGAACGGCACGGTAAGTGGAAACAAGGCTAAGGCACGACAACGCAGGATTAGGCAATGCACGGCAAGGCAAGGAAAGGGTAACGCAAGGCAAGGCACGGTCAGGCGAGGCAAGGCTAAGGCAGGACAACGCAAGGCTAGGCAATGCACGGAAGGCAAGCAAAGAGTAACGGAAGGCAAGGAAGGCAAGGGAAGGCAAAGGTAAAGGAAGGAACGGCACGGTAAGCGGAAACAAGGCTAAGGCACGACAACTCAGGACTAGGCAATGCACGGCAAGGCAAGGAAAGGGTAACGCAAGGCAAGGCACGGTCAGGCGAGGCAAGGCTAATGCACGACAACGCAAGGCTAGGCAATGCACGGCTAGGCAAGGAAAGAGTAACGGAAGGCAAGGAAGGCAAGGCAAAGAAAGGCAAGGCAAGTGTAACGGAAGGAACGGCACAGCAAGGGGATACAAGGCTAAGGCACGACAACGCACGGCTAGGCAGTGCACGGCTAGGCAAGGAAAGAGTAACGGAAGGAAAGAAAGGCAAGGGAAAGCAAGGGAAGGCAAGGCTAACGGAAGGAACGGCACGGTACGGGGAAACAAGGCTAAGGCACGACAACGCAGGACTAGGCAATGCACGGCAAGGCAAAGAAAGGGTAACGCAAGGCAAGGCACAGTCAGGCGACGAAAGGCTAAGGCACGACAACGCAAGGCTAGGCAATGCACGGAAGGTAAGTAAAGAGTAACGGAAGGCAAGGAAGGCAAGGGAATGCAAGGGTAGGCAAGGGCAACGGACGGAACGGCACGATAAGGGGAAACAAGCCTAAGGCACGACAACGCAGGACTAGGCAATGCACGGCAAGGCAATGAAAGGGTAACGCAAGGCAAGGCACGGTCAGGCGAGGCAACGCTAATGCACGAAAAAGCACGGCTAGGCAATGCACGGCAAGGCAAGGAAAGGGTAACGCAAGGCAAGGCACGGTCAGGCGAGGCAAGGCTAATGCACGACAACGCAAGGCTTGGCAATGCACGGCAAGGCAAGGAAAGGGTAACGCAAGGCAATGCACGGTCAGGCGAGGCAAGGCTAATGCACGACAACGCAAGGCTAGGCAGTGCTCGGCAAAGCAAGGAAAGAGTAACGGAAGGAAAGAAAGGCAAGGGAAAGCAAGGGAAGGCAAGGGTAACGGAAGGAACGGCACGGTAAGGGGAAACAAGGCTAAGGCACGACAACGCAGGACTAGGCAATGCACGGCAAGGCAAAGAAAGGGTAACGCAAGGCAAGGCACGGTCAGGCGAGGCAAGGCTAATGCACGACAACGCAAGGCTAGGCAATGCACGGCTAGGCAAGGAAAGAGTAACGGAAGGAGAGGAAGGCAAGGCAAAGCAAGGCAAGGCAAGTGTAACAAAAGGCAAGGCACGGCAATGGGAAACAAGGGTAAGGCACGGCAACGCACGGCTAGGCAATGCACGGCCAAGCAAGGAAAGGGTAACGCAAGGCAAGGCACTGTGAGGAAAGGCAAGGCTAATGCACGACAATGCAGGGCTAGGCAATGCACGGCAAGGCAAGGAAAGCATAACGCAAGGCAAGGCACGGTCAGGCGAGGCAAGGCTAAGGCAGGACAACGCAAGGCTAGGCAATGCACGGAAGGCAAGCAAAGAGTAACGGAAGGCAAGGGAAGGCAAAGGTAAAGGAAGGAACAGCACGGTAAGCGGAAACAAGGCTAAGGCCCGACAACTCAGGACTAGGCAATGCACGGCAAGGGAAGGAAAGGGTAACGCAAGGCAATGCACGGTCAGGCGAGGCAAGGCTAATGAACGATAACGCAAGGCTAGGCAGTGCTCGGGAAGGCAAGGAAAGAGTAACGGAAGGAAAGAAAGGCAAGGGAAAGCAAGGGAAGCAAAGGGTAACGGAAGCAACGGCACGGTAAGGGGAAACAAGGCTAAGGCACGACAACGCAGGACTAGGCACTGCACGGCAAGGCAAGGAAAGGGTAACGCAAGGCAAGGCACGGTCAGGCGAGGCAAGGCTAAGGCACGACAACGCAAGTCTAGGCAGTGCACGGCTAGGCAAGGAAAGAGTAACGGAAGGAGAGGAAAGCAAGGCAAAGCAAGGCAAGGCAAGTGTAACAAAAGGCAAGCCACGGCAAGGGGAAACAAGGGTAAGGCACGGCAACGCACGGCTAGGCAATGCATGGCAAGGCAAGGAAAGGGTAACGCAAAGCAAGGCACGGTGAGGCAAGGGAAGGCTAATGCACGACAACGCTCGGCTAGGCAATGCACGGCAAGGCAAGGAAAGGGTAAGGCAAGGCAAGGTACGGTGAGGCAAGGGAAGGCTAATGCACGACAACGCAAGACTAGGCAATGCACGGCAAGGCAAGGAAAGGGTAACGCAAGGCAAGGCACGGTCAGGCGAGGCAACGCTAATGCACGAAAAAGCACGGCTAGGCAATGCACGGCTAGGCAAGGAAAGAGTAACGGAAGGAAAGGACGGCAAAGCAAAGCAAGGCAAGGCAAGTGTAACAAAAGGCACGGCACGGCAAGGGGAAACATGGGTAAGGCACGACAACGCAAGGCTAGGCAGTGCACGGCAAGGCAAGGAAAGGGTAACGCAAGGCAAGGTACGGTGAGGCAAGGGAAGGCTAATGCACGACAACGCAAGGCTAGGCAGTGCACGGCTAGGCAAGGAAAGAGTAACGGAGGGAAAGGAAGGCAAGGCAAAGAAAGGCAAGGCAAGTGTAACGGAAGGAACGGCACAGCAAGGGGAAACAAGGCTAAGGCACGACAACGCACGGCTAGGCATTGCACGGCTAGGCAAGGAAAGAGTAACGGAAGGAAAGAAAGGCAAGGGAAAGCAAGGGAAGGCAAGGCTAACGGAAGGAACGGCACGGTACGGGGAAACAAGGCTAAGGCACGACAACGCAGGACTAGGCAATGCACGGCAAGGCAAAGAAAGGGTAACGCAAGGCAAGGCACGGTCAGGCGACGCAAGGCTAAGGCACGACAACGCAAGGCTAGGCAATGCACGGAAGGTAAGGAAAGAGTAACGGAAGGCAAGGAAGGCAAGGGAAAGCAAGGGTAGGCAAGGGCAACGGACGGAACGGCACGTTAAGGGGAAACAAGCCTAAGGCACGACAACGCAGGACTAGGCAATGCACGGCAAGGCAAGGAAAGGGTAACGCAAGGCAAGGCACGGTCAGGCGAGGCAACGCTAATGCACGAAAAAGCACGGCTAGGCAATGCACGGCTAGGCAAGGAAAGAGTAACGGAAGGAAAGGAAGGCAAAGCAAAGCAAGGCAAGGCAAGTGTAACAAAAGGCACGGCACGGCAAGGGGAAACATGGGTAAGGCACGACAACGCAAGGCTAGGCAGTGCACGGCAAGGCAAGGAAAGGGTAACGCAGGGCAAGGTACGGTGAGGCAAGGGAAGGCTAATGCACGACAACGCAAGGCTAGGCAGTGCACGGCTAGGCAAGGAAAGAGTAACGGAAGGAAAGGAAGGCAAGGCAAAGAAAGGCAAGGCAAGTGTAACGGAAGGAACGGCACAGCAAGGGGAAACAAGGCTAAGGCACGACAACGCACGGCTAGGCATTGCACGGCTAGGCAAGGAAAGAGTAACGGAAGGAAAGAAAGGCAAGGGAAAGCAAGGGAAGGCAAGGCTAACGGAAGGAACGGCACGGTACGGGGAAACAAGGCTAAGGCACGACAACGCAGGACTAGGCAATGCACGGCAAGGCAAAGAAAGGGTAACGCAAGGCAAGGCACGGTCAGGCGACGCAAGGCTAAGGCACGACAACGCAAGGCTAGGCAATGCACGGAAGGTAAGTAAAGAGTAACGGAAGGCAAGGAAGGCAAGGGAAAGCAAGGGTAGGCAAGGGCAACGGACGGAACGGCACGTTAAGGGGAAACAAGCCTAAGGCACGACAACGCAGGACTAGGCAATGCACGGCAAGGCAAGGAAAGGGTAACGCAAGGCAAGGCACGGTCAGGCGAGGCAAGGCTAATGCACGACAACGCAAGGCTAGGCAATGCACGGCTAGGCAAGGAAAGAGTAACGGAAGGAGAGGAAGGCAAGGCAAAGCAAGGCAAGGCAAGTGTAACAAAAGGCAAGGCACGGCAAGGGGAAACAAGGGTAAGGCACGGCAACGCACGGCTAGGCAATGCACGGCCAAGCAAGGAAAGGGTAACGCAAGGCAAGGCACGGTGAGGAAAGGCAAGGCTAATGCACGACAATGCAGGGCTAGGCAATGCACGGCAAGGCAAGGAAAGCATAACGCAAGGCAAGGCACGGTCAGGCGAGGCAAGGCTAATGCACGACAACGCAAGGCTAGGCAGTGCTCGGCAAGGCAAGGAAAGAGTAAGGGAAGGAAAGAAAGGCAAGGGAAAGCAAGGGAAGGCAAGGGTAACGGAAGGAACGGCACGGTAAGGGGAAACAAGGCTAAGGCACGACAACGCAGGACTAGGCAATGCACGGCAAGGCAAAGAAAGGGTAACGCAAGGCAAGGCACGGTAAGGCGAGGCAAGGCTAATGCACGACAACGCAAGGCTAGGCAATGCACGGCTAGGCAAGGAAAGAGTAACGGAAGGAGAGGAAGGCAAGGCAAAGCAAGGCAAGGCAAGTGTCACAAAAGGCAAGGCACGGCAAGGGGAAACAAGGGTAAGGCACGGCAACACACGGCTAGGCAATGCACGGCCAAGCAAGGAAAGGGTAACGCAAGGCAAGGCACGGTCAGGCGAGCCAAGGCTAAGGCACGACAACGGAAGGCTAGGCAGGGCACGGCTAGGCAAGGAAAGAGTAACGGAAGGAAAGGAAGGCAAGGCAAAGTAAGGCAAGGCAAGTGTAACGGAAGAAACGGCACAGCAAGGGGAAACAAGGCTAAGGCAAGACAACGCACGGCTAGGCAATGTACGGCAAGGGAAGGAAAGGGTAACGCAAGGCAAGGCACGGTCAGGCGAGGCAAGGCTAATGCACGACAACGCAAGGCCAGGCAATGCACGGCTAGGCAAGGAAAGAGTAACGGAAGGAAAGGAAGGCAAAGCAAAGCAAGGCAAGGCAAGTGTAACAAAAGGCACGGCACGGCAAGGGGAAACAAGGGTAAGGCACGACAACGCAAGGCTAGGCAGTGCACGGCAAGGCAAGGCAAGTGTAACGGAAGGAACGGCACAGCAAGGGGAAACAAGGCTAAGGCACGACAACGCACGGCTAGGCAGTGCACGGCTAGGCAAGGAAAGAGTAACGGAAGGAAAGAAAGGCAAGGGAAAGCAAGGGAAGGCAAGGCTAACGGAAGGAACGGCACCGTACGGGGAAACAAGGCTAAGGCACGACAACGCAGGACTAGGCAATGCACGGCAAGGCAAAGAAAGGGTAACGCAAGGCAAGGCACGGTCAGGCGACGCAAGGCTAAGGCACGACAACGCAAGGCTAGGCAATGCACGGAAGGTAAGTAAAGAGTAACGGAAGGCAAGGAAGGCAAGGGAAAGCAAGGGTAGGCAAGGGCAACGGACGGAACGGCACGTTAAGGGGAAACAAGCCTAAGGCACGACAACGCAGGACTAGGCAATGCACGGCAAGGCAAGGAAAGGGTAACGCAAGGCAAGGCACGGTCAGGCGAGGCAACGCTAATGCACGAAAAAGCACGGCTAGGCAATGCACGGCAAGGCAAGGAAAGGTTAACGCAAGGCAAGGCACGGTCAGGCGAGGCAAGGCTAATGCACGACAACGCAAGGCTAGGCAATGCACGGCAAGGCAAGGAAAGAGTAACGCAAGGCAATGCACGGTCAGGCGAGGCAAGGCTAAGGCACGACAACGCAAGGCTAGGCAATGCACGGCTAGGCAAGGAAAGAGTAACGGAAGGAGAGGAAGGCAAGGCAAAGCAAGGCAAGGCAAGTGTAACAAAAGGCAAGGCACGGCAAGGGGAAACAAGGGTAAGGCACGGCAACGCACGGCTAGGCAATGCACGGCCAAGCAAGGAAAGGGTAACGCAAGGCAAGGCACGGTGAGGAAAGGCAAGGCTAATGCACGACAATGCAGGGCTAGGCAATGCACGGCAAGGCAAGGAAAGCATAACGCAAGGCAAGGCACGGTCAGGCGAGGCAAGGCTAATGCACGACAACGCAAGGCTAGGCAGTGCTCGGCAAGGCAAGGAAAGAGTAACGGAAGGAAAGAAAGGCAAGGGAAAGCAAGGGAAGGCAAGGGTAACGGAAGGAACGGCACGGTAAGGGGAAACAAGGCTAAGGCACGACAACGCAGGACTAGGCAATGCACGGCAAGGCAAGGAAAGGGTAACGCAAGGCAAGGCACGTTCAGGCGAGGCAAGGCTAAGGCAGGACAACGCAAGGCTAGGCAATGCACGGAAGGCAAGCAAAGAGTAACGGAAGGCAAGGAAGGCAAGGGAAGGCAAAGGTAAAGGAAGGAACGGCACGGTAAGCGGAAACAAGGCTAAGGCACGACAACGCACGGCTAGGCAGTGCACGGCTAGGCAAGGAAAGGGAAGGAAAGGAAGGCAAGGCAAAGTAAGGCAAGGCACGTGTAACGGAAGAAACGGCACAGCAAGGGGAAACAAGGCTAAGGCAAGACAACGCACGGCTAGGCAATGCACGGCAAGGGAAGGAAAGGGTAACGCAAGGCAAGGCACGGTCAGGCGAGGCAAGGCTAATGCACGACAACGCAAGGCTAGGCAATGCACGGCTAGGCAAGAAAAGAGTAACGGAAGGAAAGGAAGGCAAAGCAATGCAAGGCAAGGCAAGTGTAACAAAAGGCACGGCACGGCAAGGGGAAACATGGGTAAGGCACGACAACGCAAGGCTAGGCAGTGCACGGCAAGGCAAGGAAAGGGTAACGCAAGGCAAGGTACGGTGAGGCAAGGGAAGGCTAATGCACGACAACGCAAGGCTAGGCAGTGCACGGCTAGGCAAGGAAAGAGTAACGGAAGGAAAGGAAGGCAAGGCAAAGAAAGGCAAGGCAAGTGTAACGGAAGGAACGGCACAGCAAGGGGAAACAAGGCTAAGGCACGACAACGCACGGCTAGGCATTGCACGGCTAGGCAAGGAAAGGGTAACGGAAGGAAAGAAAGGCAAGGGAAAGCAAGGGAAGGCAAGGCTAACGGAAGGAACGGCACGGTACGGGGAAACAAGGCTAAGGCACGACAACGCAGGACTAGGCAATGCACGGCAAGGCAAAGAAAGGGTAACGCAAGGCAAGGCACGGTCAGGCGACGCAAGGCTAAGGCACGACAACGCAAGGCTAGGCAATGCACGGAAGGTAAGGAAAGAGTAACGGAAGGCAAGGAAGGCAAGGGAAAGCAAGGGTAGGCAAGGGCAACGGACGGAACGGCACGTTAAGGGGAAACAAGCCTAAGGCACGACAACGCAGGACTAGGCAATGCACGGCAAGGCAAGGAAAGGGTAACGCAAGGCAAGGCACGGTCAGGCGAGGCAACGCTAATGCACGAAAAAGCACGGCTAGGCAATGCACGGCTAGGCAAGGAAAGAGTAACGGAAGGAAAGGAAGGCAAAGCAAAGCAAGGCAAGGCAAGTGTAACAAAAGGCACGGCACGGCAAGGGGAAACATGGGTAAGGCACGACAACGCAAGGCTAGGCAGTGCACGGCAAGGCAAGGAAAGGGTAACGCAAGGCAAGGTACGGTGAGGCAAGGGAAGGCTAATGCACGACAACGCAAGGCTAGGCAGTGCACGGCTAGGCAAGGAAAGAGTAACGGAAGGAAAGGAAGGCAAGGCAAAGAAAGGCAAGGCAAGTGTAACGGAAGGAACGGCACAGCAAGGGGAAACAAGCCTAAGGCACGACAAAGCAGGACTAGGCAATGCACGGCAAGGCAAGGAAAGGGTAACGCAAGGCAAGGCAAGGTCAGGCGAGGCAAGGCTAATGCACGACAACGCAAGGCTAGGCAATGCACGGCTAGGCAAGGAAAGAGTAACGGAAGGAGAGGAAGGCAAGGCAAAGCAAGGCAAGGCAAGTGTAACAAAAGGCAAGGCACGGCAAGGGGAAACAAGGGTAAGGCACGGCAACGCACGGCTAGGCAATGCACGGCCAAGCAAGGAAAGGGTAACGCAAGGCAAGGCACGGTGAGGAAAGGCAAGGCTAATGCACGACAATGCAGGGCTAGGCAATGCACGGCAAGGCAAGGAAAGCATAACGCAAGGCAAGGCACGGTCAGGCGAGGCAAGGCTAATGCACGACAACGCAAGGCTAGGCAGTGCTCGGCAAGGCAAGGAAAGAGTAAGGGAAGGAAAGAAAGGCAAGGGAAAGCAAGGGAAGGCAAGGGTAACGGAAGGAACGGCACGGTAAGGGGAAACAAGGCTAAGGCACGACAACGCAGGACTAGGCAATGCACGGCAAGGCAAAGAAAGGGTAACGCAAGGCAAGGCACGGTCAGGCGAGGCAAGGCTAATGCACGACAACGCAGGGCTAGGCAGTGCACGGCTAGGCAAGGAAAGAGTAACGGAAGGAAAGGAAGGCAAGGCAAAGTAAGGCAAGGCAAGTGTAACGGAAGAAACGGCACAGCAAGGGGAAACAAGGCTAAGGCAAGACAACGCACGACTAGGCAATGCACGGCAAGGGAAGGAAAGGGTAACGCAAGGCAAGGCACGGTCAGGCGAGGCAAGGCTAATGCAAGACAACGCAAGGCTAGGCAATGCACGGCTAGGCAAGGAAAGAGTAACGGAAGGAAAGGAAGGCAAAGCAAAGCAAGGCAAGGCAAGTGTAACAAAAGGCACGGCACGGCAAGGGGAAACAAGGGTAAGGCACGACAACGCAAGGCTAGGAAGTGCACGGCAAGGCAAGGAAAGGGTAACGCAAGGCAAGGTACGGTGAGGCAAGGGAAGGCTAATGCACGACAACGCAAGGCTAGGCAGTGCACAGCTAGGCAAGGAAAGAGTAACGGAAGGAAAGGAAGGCAAGGCAAATAAAGGCAAGGCAAGTGTAACGGAAGGAACGGCACAGCAAGGGGAAACAAGGCTAAGGCACGACAACGCACGGCTAGGCAGTGCACGGCTAGGCAAGGAAAGAGTAACGGAAGGAAAGAAAGGCAAGGGAAAGCAAGGGAAGGCAAGGCTAACGGAAGGAACGGCACGGTACGGGGAAACAAGGCTAAGGCACGACAACGCAGGACTAGGCAATGCACGGCAAGGCAAAGAAAGGGTAACGCAAGGCAAGGCACGGTCAGGCGACGCAAGGCTAAGGCACGACAACGCAAGGCTAGGCAATGCACGGCAAGGCAAGGAAAGGGTAACGCAAGGCCATGCACGGTCAGGCGAGGCAAGGCTAATGCACGACAACGCAAGGCTAGGCAGTGCTCGGCAAGGCAAGGAAAGAGTAACGGAAGGAAAGAAAGGCAAGGGAAAGCAAGGGAAGGCAAGGGTAACGGAAGGAACGGCACGGTAAGGGGAAACAAGGCTAAGGCACGACAACGCAGGACTAGGCAATGCACGGCAAGGCAAGGAAAGGGTAACGCAAGGCAAGGCACGGTCAGGGGACGCAAGGCTAATGCACGACAACGCAAGGCTAGGCAATGCACGGCTAGGCAAGGAAAGAGTAACGGAAGGAGAGGAAGGCAAGGCAAAGCAAGGAAGGCAAGTGTAACAAAAGGCAAGGCACGGCAAGGGGAAACAAGGCTAAGGCACGGCAACGCACGGCTAGGCAATGCACGGCCAAGCAAGGAAAGGGTAACGCAAGGCAAGGCACGGTCAGGCGAGCCAAGGCTAATGCACGACAACGCAAGGCTAGGCAATGCACGGCTAGGCAAGGAAAGAGTAACGGAAGGAAAGGAAGGCAAAGCAATGCAAGGCAAGGCAAGTGTAACAAAAGGCACGGCACGGCAAGGGGAAACAAGGGTAAGGCACGACAACGCAAGGCTATGCAGTGCACGGCAAGGCAAGGAAAGGGTAACGCAAGGCTAGGTACGGTGGGGCAAGGGAAGGCTAAGGCACGACAACGCAAGGCTAGGCAGTGCACAGCTAGGCAAGGAAAGAGTAACGGAAGGAAAGAAAGGCAAGGGAAAGCAAGGGAAGGCAAGGCTAACGGAAGGAACGGCACGGTACGGGGAAACAAGGCTAAGGCACGACAACGCAGGACTAGGCAATGCACGGCAAGGCAAAGAAAGGGTAACGCAAGGCAAGGCACCGTCAGGCGACGCAAGGCTAAGGCACGACAACGCAAGGCTAGGCAATGCACGGAAGGTAAGTAAAGAGTAACGGAAGGCAAGTAAGGCAAGGGAAAGCAAGGGTAGGCAAGGGCAACGGACGGAACGGCACGTTAAGGGGAAACAAGCCTAAGGCACGACAAAGCAGGACTAGGCAATGCACGGCAAGGCAAGGAAAGGGTAACGCAAGGCAAGGCACGGTCAGGCGAGGCAACGCTAATGCACGAAAAAGCACGGCTAGGCAATGCACGGCAAGGCAAGGAAAGGGTAACGCAAGGCAAGGCCGGTCAGGCGAGGCAAGGCTAATGCACGACAACGCAAGGCTAGGCAATGCACGGCAAGGCAAGGAAAGGGTAACGCAAGGCAATGCACGGTCAGGCGAGGCAAGGCTAATGCACGACAACGCAAGGCTAGGCAGTGCTCGGCAAGGCAAGGAAAGAGTAACGGAAGGAAAGAAAGGCAAGGGAAAGCAAGGGAAGGCAAGGGTAACGGAAGGAACGGCACGGTAAGGGGAAACAAGGCTAAGGCACGACAACGCAGGACTAGGCAATGCACGGGAAGGCAAAGAAAGGGTAACGCAAGGCAAGGCACGGTCAGGCGAGGGAAGGCTAATGCACGACAACGCAAGGCTAGGCAATGCACGGCTAGGCAAGGAAAGAGTAACGGAAGGAGAGGAAGGCAAGGCAAAGCAAGCCAAGGCAAGTGTAACAAAAGGCAAGGCACGGCAAGGGGAAACAAGGGTAAGGCACGGCAACGCACGGCTAGGCAATGCACGGCCAAGCAAGGAAAGGGTAACGCAAGGCAAGGCACGGTGAGGAAAGGCAAGGCTAATGCACGACAATGCAGGGCTAGGCAATGCACGGCAAGGCAAGGAAAGCATAACGCAAGGCAAGGCACGGTCAGGCGAGGCAAGGCTAATGCACGACAACGCAAGGCTAGGCAGTGCTCGGCAAGGCAAGGAAAGAGTAACGGAAGGAAAGAAAGGCAACGGAAAGCAAGGGAAGGGAAGGGTAACGGAAGGAACGGCACGGTAAGTGGAAACAAGGCTAAGGCACGACAACGCAGGATTAGGCAATGCACGGCAAGGCAAGGAAAGGGTAACGCAAGGCAAGGCACGGTCAGGCGAGGCAAGGCTAAGGCAGGACAACGCAAGGCTAGGCAATGCACGGAAGGCAAGCAAAGAGTAACGGAAGGCAAGGAAGGCAAGGGAAGGCAAAGGTAAAGGAAGGAACGGCACGGTAAGCGGAAACAAGGCTAAGGCACGACAACTCAGGACTAGGCAATGCACGGCAAGGCAAGGAAAGGGTAACGCAAGGCAAGGCACGGTCAGGCGAGGCAAGGCTAATGCACGACAACGCAAGGCTAGGCAATGCACGGCTAGGCAAGGAAAGAGTAACGGAAGGCAAGGAAGGCAAGGCAAAGAAAGGCAAGGCAAGTGTAACGGAAGGAACGGCACAGCAAGGGGATACAAGGCTAAGGCACGACAACGCACGGCTAGGCAGTGCACGGCTAGGCAAGGAAAGAGTAACGGAAGGAAAGAAAGGCAAGGGAAAGCAAGGGAAGGCAAGGCTAACGGAAGGAACGGCACGGTACGGGGAAACAAGGCTAAGGCACGACAACGCAGGACTAGGCAATGCACGGCAAGGCAAAGAAAGGGTAACGCAAGGCAAGGCACAGTCAGGCGACGAAAGGCTAAGGCACGACAACGCAAGGCTAGGCAATGCACGGAAGGTAAGTAAAGAGTAACGGAAGGCAAGGAAGGCAAGGGAATGCAAGGGTAGGCAAGGGCAACGGACGGAACGGCACGATAAGGGGAAACAAGCCTAAGGCACGACAACGCAGGACTAGGCAATGCACGGCAAGGCAATGAAAGGGTAACGCAAGGCAAGGCACGGTCAGGCGAGGCAACGCTAATGCACGAAAAAGCACGGCTAGGCAATGCACGGCAAGGCAAGGAAAGGGTAACGCAAGGCAAGGCACGGTCAGGCGAGGCAAGGCTAATGCACGACAACGCAAGGCTTGGCAATGCACGGCAAGGCAAGGAAAGGGTAACGCAAGGCAATGCACGGTCAGGCGAGGCAAGGCTAATGCACGACAACGCAAGGCTAGGCAGTGCTCGGCAAAGCAAGGAAAGAGTAACGGAAGGAAAGAAAGGCAAGGGAAAGCAAGGGAAGGCAAGGGTAACGGAAGGAACGGCACGGTAAGGGGAAACAAGGCTAAGGCACGACAACGCAGGACTAGGCAATGCACGGCAAGGCAAAGAAAGGGTAACGCAAGGCAAGGCACGGTCAGGCGAGGCAAGGCTAATGCACGACAACGCAAGGCTAGGCAATGCACGGCTAGGCAAGGAAAGAGTAACGGAAGGAGAGGAAGGCAAGGCAAAGCAAGGCAAGGCAAGTGTAACAAAAGGCAAGGCACGGCAATGGGAAACAAGGGTAAGGCACGGCAACGCACGGCTAGGCAATGCACGGCCAAGCAAGGAAAGGGTAACGCAAGGCAAGGCACGGTGAGGAAAGGCAAGGCTAATGCACGACAATGCAGGGCTAGGCAATGCACGGCAAGGCAAGGAAAGCATAACGCAAGGCAAGGCACGGTCAGGCGAGGCAAGGCTAAGGCAGGACAACGCAAGGCTAGGCAATGCACGGAAGGCAAGCAAAGAGTAACGGAAGGCAAGGGAAGGCAAAGGTAAAGGAAGGAACGGCACGGTAAGCGGAAACAAGGCTAAGGCCCGACAACTCAGGACTAGGCAATGCACGGCAAGGGAAGGAAAGGGTAACGCAAGGCAATGCACGGTCAGGCGAGGCAAGGCTAATGAACGATAACGCAAGGCTAGGCAGTGCTCGGGAAGGCAAGGAAAGAGTAACGGAAGGAAAGAAAGGCAAGGGAAAGCAAGGGAAGCAAAGGGTAACGGAAGCAACGGCACGGTAAGGGGAAACAAGGCTAAGGCACGACAACGCAGGACTAGGCACTGCACGGCAAGGCAAGGAAAGGGTAACGCAAGGCAAGGCACGGTCAGGCGAGGCAAGGCTAAGGCACGACAACGCAAGTCTAGGCAGTGCACGGCTAGGCAAGGAAAGAGTAACGGAAGGAGAGGAAAGCAAGGCAAAGCAAGGCAAGGCAAGTGTAACAAAAGGCAAGCCACGGCAAGGGGAAACAAGGGTAAGGCACGGCAACGCACGGCTAGGCAATGCATGGCAAGGCAAGGAAAGGGTAACGCAAAGCAAGGCACGGTGAGGCAAGGGAAGGCTAATGCACGACAACGCTCGGCTAGGCAATGCACGGCAAGGCAAGGAAAGGGTAAGGCAAGGCAAGGTACGGTGAGGCAAGGGAAGGCTAATGCACGACAACGCAAGGCTAGGCAGTGCACAGCTAGGCAAGGAAAGAGTAACGGAAGGAAAGGAAGGCAAGGCAAAGAAAGGCAAGGCAAGTGTAACGGAAGGAACGGCACAGCAAGGGGAAACAAGGCTAAGGCACGACAACGCACAGCTAGGCAGTGACGGCTAGGCAAGGAAAGAGTAACGGAAGGAAAGAAAGGCAAGGGAAAGTAAGGGAAGGCAAGGCTAACGGAAGGAACGGCACGGTACGGGGAAACAAGGCTAAGGCACGACAACGCAGGACTAGGCAATGCACGGCAAGGCAAGGAAAGGGTAACGCAAGGCAAGGCACGGTCAGGCGAGGCAACGCTAATGCACGAAAAAGCACGGCTAGGCAATGCACGGCTAGGCAAGGAAAGAGTAACGGAAGGAAAGGAAGGCAAAGCAAAGCAAGGCAAGGCAAGTGTAACAAAAGGCACGGCACGGCAAGGGGAAACATGGGTAAGGCACGACAACGCAAGGCTAGGCAGTGCACGGCAAGGCAAGGAAAGGGTAACGCAAGGCAAGGTACGGTGAGGCAAGGGAAGGCTAATGCACGACAACGCAAGGCTAGGCAGTGCACGGCTAGGCAAGGAAAGAGTAACGGAGGGAAAGGAAGGCAAGGCAAAGAAAGGCAAGGCAAGTGTAACGGAAGGAACGGCACAGCAAGGGGAAACAAGGCTAAGGCACGACAACGCACGGCTAGGCATTGCACGGCTAGGCAAGGAAAGAGTAACGGAAGGAAAGAAAGGCAAGGGAAAGCAAGGGAAGGCAAGGCTAACGGAAGGAACGGCACGGTACGGGGAAACAAGGCTAAGGCACGACAACGCAGGACTAGGCAATGCACGGCAAGGCAAAGAAAGGGTAACGCAAGGCAAGGCACGGTCAGGCGACGCAAGGCTAAGGCACGACAACGCAAGGCTAGGCAATGCACGGAAGGTAAGGAAAGAGTAACGGAAGGCAAGGAAGGCAAGGGAAAGCAAGGGTAGGCAAGGGCAACGGACGGAACGGCACGTTAAGGGGAAACAAGCCTAAGGCACGACAACGCAGGACTAGGCAATGCACGGCAAGGCAAGGAAAGGGTAACGCAAGGCAAGGCACGGTCAGGCGAGGCAACGCTAATGCACGAAAAAGCACGGCTAGGCAATGCACGGCTAGGCAAGGAAAGAGTAACGGAAGGAAAGGAAGGCAAAGCAAAGCAAGGCAAGGCAAGTGTAACAAAAGGCACGGCACGGCAAGGGGAAACATGGGTAAGGCACGACAACGCAAGGCTAGGCAGTGCACGGCAAGGCAAGGAAAGGGTAACGCAAGGCAAGGTACGGTGAGGCAAGGGAAGGCTAATGCACGACAACGCAAGGCTAGGCAGTGCACGGCTAGGCAAGGAAAGAGTAACGGAAGGAAAGGAAGGCAAGGCAAAGAAAGGCAAGGCAAGTGTAACGGAAGGAACGGCACAGCAAGGGGAAACAAGGCTAAGGCACGACAACGCACGGCTAGGCATTGCACGGCTAGGCAAGGAAAGAGTAACGGAAGGAAAGAAAGGCAAGGGAAAGCAAGGGAAGGCAAGGCTAACGGAAGGAACGGCACGGTACGGGGAAACAAGGCTAAGGCACGACAACGCAGGACTAGGCAATGCACGGCAAGGCAAAGAAAGGGTAACGCAAGGCAAGGCACGGTCAGGCGACGCAAGGCTAAGGCACGACAACGCAAGGCTAGGCAATGCACGGAAGGTAAGTAAAGAGTAACGGAAGGCAAGGAAGGCAAGGGAAAGCAAGGGTAGGCAAGGGCAACGGACGGAACGGCACGTTAAGGGGAAACAAGCCTAAGGCACGACAACGCAGGACTAGGCAATGCACGGCAAGGCAAGGAAAGGGTAACGCAAGGCAAGGCACGGTCAGGCGAGGCAAGGCTAATGCACGACAACGCAAGGCTAGGCAATGCACGGCTAGGCAAGGAAAGAGTAACGGAAGGAGAGGAAGGCAAGGCAAAGCAAGGCAAGGCAAGTGTAACAAAAGGCAAGGCACGGCAAGGGGAAACAAGGGTAAGGCACGGCAACGCACGGCTAGGCAATGCACGGCCAAGCAAGGAAAGGGTAACGCAAGGCAAGGCACGGTGAGGAAAGGCAAGGCTAATGCACGACAATGCAGGGCTAGGCAATGCACGGCAAGGCAAGGAAAGCATAACGCAAGGCAAGGCACGGTCAGGCGAGGCAAGGCTAATGCACGACAACGCAAGGCTAGGCAGTGCTCGGCAAGGCAAGGAAAGAGTAAGGGAAGGAAAGAAAGGCAAGGGAAAGCAAGGGAAGGCAAGGGTAACGGAAGGAACGGCACGGTAAGGGGAAACAAGGCTAAGGCACGACAACGCAGGACTAGGCAATGCACGGCAAGGCAAAGAAAGGGTAACGCAAGGCAAGGCACGGTAAGGCGAGGCAAGGCTAATGCACGACAACGCAAGGCTAGGCAATGCACGGCTAGGCAAGGAAAGAGTAACGGAAGGAGAGGAAGGCAAGGCAAAGCAAGGCAAGGCAAGTGTCACAAAAGGCAAGGCACGGCAAGGGGAAACAAGGGTAAGGCACGGCAACACACGGCTAGGCAATGCACGGCCAAGCAAGGAAAGGGTAACGCAAGGCAAGGCACGGTCAGGCGAGCCAAGGCTAAGGCACGACAACGGAAGGCTAGGCAGGGCACGGCTAGGCAAGGAAAGAGTAACGGAAGGAAAGGAAGGCAAGGCAAAGTAAGGCAAGGCAAGTGTAACGGAAGAAACGGCACAGCAAGGGGAAACAAGGCTAAGGCAAGACAACGCACGGCTAGGCAATGTACGGCAAGGGAAGGAAAGGGTAACGCAAGGCAAGGCACGGTCAGGCGAGGCAAGGCTAATGCACGACAACGCAAGGCCAGGCAATGCACGGCTAGGCAAGGAAAGAGTAACGGAAGGAAAGGAAGGCAAAGCAAAGCAAGGCAAGGCAAGTGTAACAAAAGGCACGGCACGGCAAGGGGAAGGCACGACAACGCACGGCTAGGCAATGCACGGCAAGGCAAGGCAAGTGTAACGGAAGGAACGGCACAGCAAGGGGAAACAAGGCTAAGGCACGACAACGCACGGCTAGGCAGTGCACGGCTAGGCAAGGAAAGAGTAACGGAAGGAAAGAAAGGCAAGGGAAAGCAAGGGAAGGCAAGCCTAACGGAAGGAACGGCACCGTACGGGGAAACAAGGCTAAGGCACGACAACGCAGGACTAGGCAATGCACGGCAAGGCAAAGAAAGGGTAACGCAAGGCAAGGCACGGTCAGGCGACGCAAGGCTAAGGCACGACAACGCAAGGCTAGGCAATGCACGGAAGGTAAGTAAAGAGTAACGGAAGGCAAGGAAGGCAAGGGAAAGCAAGGGTAGGCAAGGGCAACGGACGGAACGGCACGTTAAGGGGAAACAAGCCTAAGGCACGACAACGCAGGACTAGGCAATGCACGGCAAGGCAAGGAAAGGGTAACGCAAGGCAAGGCACGGTCAGGCGAGGCAACGCTAATGCACGAAAAAGCACGGCTAGGCAATGCACGGCAAGGCAAGGAAAGGTTAACGCAAGGCAAGGCACGGTCAGGCGAGGCAAGGCTAATGCACGACAACGCAAGGCTAGGCAATGCACGGCAAGGCAAGGAAAGAGTAACGCAAGGCAATGCACGGTCAGGCGAGGCAAGGCTAAGGCACGACAACGCAAGGCTAGGCAATGCACGGCTAGGCAAGGAAAGAGTAACGGAAGGAGAGGAAGGCAAGGCAAAGCAAGGCAAGGCAAGTGTAACAAAAGGCAAGGCACGGCAAGGGGAAACAAGGGTAAGGCACGGCAACGCACGGCTAGGCAATGCACGGCCAAGCAAGGAAAGGGTAACGCAAGGCAAGGCACGGTGAGGAAAGGCAAGGCTAATGCACGACAATGCAGGGCTAGGCAATGCACGGCAAGGCAAGGAAAGCATAACGCAAGGCAAGGCACGGTCAGGCGAGGCAAGGCTAATGCACGACAACGCAAGGCTAGGCAGTGCTCGGCAAGGCAAGGAAAGAGTAACGGAAGGAAAGAAAGGCAAGGGAAAGCAAGGGAAGGCAAGGGTAACGGAAGGAACGGCACGGTAAGGGGAAACAAGGCTAAGGCACGACAACGCAGGACTAGGCAATGCACGGCAAGGCAAGGAAAGGGTAACGCAAGGCAAGGCACGGTCAGGCGAGGCAAGGCTAAGGCAGGACAACGCAAGGCTAGGCAATGCACGGAAGGCAAGCAAAGAGTAACGGAAGGCAAGGAAGGCAAGGGAAGGCAAAGGTAAAGGAAGGAACGGCACGGTAAGCGGAAACAAGGCTAAGGCACGACAACGCACGGCTAGGCAGTGCACGGCTAGGCAAGGAAAGGGAAGGAAAGGAAGGCAAGGCAAAGTAAGGCAAGGCACGTGTAACGGAAGAAACGGCACAGCAAGGGGAAACAAGGCTAAGGCAAGACAACGCACGGCTAGGCAATGCACGGCAAGGGAAGGAAAGGGTAACGCAAGGCAAGGCACGGTCAGGCGAGGCAAGGCTAATGCACGACAACGCAAGGCTAGGCAATGCACGGCTAGGCAAGAAAAGAGTAACGGAAGGAAAGGAAGGCAAAGCAATGCAAGGCAAGGCAAGTGTAACAAAAGGCACGGCACGGCAAGGGGAAACAAGGGTAAGGCACGACAACGCAAGGCTAGGCAGTGCACGGCAAGGCAAGGAAAGGGTAACGCAAGGCAAGGTACGGTTAGGCAAGGGAAGGCTAATGCACGACAACGCAAGGCTAGGCAGTGCACAGCTAGGCAAGGAAAGAGTAACGGAAGGAAAGGAAGGCAAGGCAAAGAAAGGCAAGGCAAGTGTAACGGAAGGAACGGCACAGCAAGGGGAAAAAAGGCTAAGGCACGACAACGCACGGCTAGGCAGTGCACGGCTAGGCAAGGAAAGAGTAACGGAAGGAAAGAAAGGCAAGGGAAAGCAAGGGAAGGCAAGGCTAACGGAAGGAACGGCACGGTACGGGGAAACAAGGCTAAGGCACGACAACGCAGGACTAGGCAATGCACGGCAAGGCAAAGAAAGGGTAACGCAAGGCAAGGCACGGTCAGGCGACGCAAGGCTAAGGCACGACAACGCAAGGCTAGGCAATGCACGGAAGGTAAGTAAAGAGTAACGGAAGGCAAGGAAGGCAAGGGAAAGCAAGGGTAGGCAAGGGCAACGGATGGAACGGCACGTTAAGGGGAAACAAGCCTAAGGCACGACAACGCAGGACTAGGCAATGCACGGCAAGGCAAGGAAAGGGTAACGCAAGGCAAGGCACGGTCAGGCGAGGCAACGCTAATGCACGAAAAAGCACGGCTAGGCAATGCACGGCAAGGCAAGGAAAGGGTAACGCAAGGCAAGGCACGGTCAGGCGAGGCAAGGCTAATGCACGACAACGCAAGGCTAGGCAATGCACGGCAAGGCAAGGAAAGAGTAACGCAAGGCAATGCACGGTCAGGCGAGGCAAGGCTAAGGCACGACAACGCAAGGCTAGGCAGTGCTCGGCAAGGCAAGGAAAGAGTAACGGAAGGAAAGAAAGGCAAGGGAAAGCAAGGGAAGGCAAGGGTAACGGAAGGAACGGCACGGTAAGGGGAAACAAGGCTAAGGCACGACAACGCAGGACTAGGCAATGCACGGCAAGGCAAAGAAAGCGTAACGCAAGGCAAGGCACGGTCAGGCGAGGCAAGGCTAATGCACGACAACGCAAGGCTAGGCAATGCACGGCTAGGCAAGGAAAGAGTAACGGAAGGAGAGGAAGGCAAGGCAAAGCAAGGCAAGGCAAGTGTAACAAAAGGCAAGGCACGGCAAGGGGAAACAAGGGTAAGGCACGGCAACGCACGGCTAGGCAATGCACGGCCAAGCAAGGAAAGGGTAACGCAAGGCAAGGCACGGTGAGGAAAGGCAAGGCTAATGCACGACAATGCAGGGCTAGGCAATGCACGGCAAGGTAAGGAAAGCATAACGCAAGGCAAGGCACGGTCAGGCGAGGCAAGGCTAATGCACGACAACGCAAGGCTAGGCAATGCACGGAAGGCAAGCAAAGAGTAACGGAAGGCAAGGAAGGCAAGGGAAGGCAAAGGTAAAGGAAGGAACGGCACGGTAAGCGGAAACAAGGCTAAGGCACGACAACTCAGGACTAGGCAATGCAAGGCAAGGCAAGGAAAGGGTAACGCAAGGCAAGGCACGGTCAGGCGAGGCAAGGCTAATGCACGACAACGCAAGGCTAGGCAATGCACGGCTAGGCAAGGAAAGAGTAACGGAAGGAAAGGAAGGCAAGGCAAAGAAAGGCAAGGCAAGTGTAACGGAAGGAACGGCACAGCAAGGGGAAACAAGGCTAAGGCACCACAACGCACGGCTAGGCAGTGCACGGCTAGGCAGGGAAAGAGTAACGGAAGGAAAGAAAGGCAAGGGAAAGCAAGGGAAGGCAAGGCTAACGGAAGGAACGGCACGGTACGGGGAAACAAGGCTAAGGCACGACAACGCAGGACTAGGCAATGCACGGCAAGGCAAAGAAAGGGTAACGCAAGGCAAGGCACGGTCAGGCGACGCAAGGCTAAGGCACGACAACGCAAGGCTAGGCAATGCACGGCAAGGTAAGTTAAGAGTAACGGAAGGCAAGGAAGGCAAGGGAAAGCAAGGGTAGGCAAGGGCAACGGACGGAACGGCACGTTAAGGGGAAACAAGCCTAAGGCACGACAACGCAGGACTAGGCAATGCCCGGCAAGGCAAGTAAAGGGTAACGCAAGGCAATGCATGGTCAGGCGAGGCAAGGCAAATGCACGACAACGCAAGGCTAGGCAGTGCTCGGCAAGGCAAGGAAAGAGTAACGGAAGGAAAGAAAGGCAAGGGAAAGCAAGGGAAGGCAAGGGTAACGGAAGGAACGGCACGGTAAGGGGAAACAAGGCTAAGGCACGACAACGCAGGACTAGGCAATGCACGGCAAGGCAAAGAAACGGTAACGCAAGGCAAGGCACGGTCAGGCGAGGCAAGGCTAATGCAAGACAACGCAAGGCTAGGCAATGCACGGCTAGGCAAGGAAAGAGTAACGGAAGGAGAGGAAGGCAAGGCAAAGCAAGGCAAGGCAAGTGTAACAAAAGGCAAGGCACGGCAAGGGGAAACAAGGGTAAGGCACGGCAACGCACGGCTAGGCAATGCACGGCCAAGCAAGGAAAGGGTAACGCTAGGCAAGGCACGGTGAGGAAAGGCAAGGCTAATGCACTACAATGCAGGGCTAGGCAATGCACGGCAAGGCAAGGAAAGCATAACGCAAGGCAAGGCACGGTCAGGCGAGGCAAGGCTAATGCACGACAACGCAAGGCTAGGCAGTGCTCGGCAAGGCAAGGAAAGAGTAACGGAAGGAAAGAAAGGCAAGGGAAAGCAAGGGAAGGCAAGGGTAACGGAAGGAACGGCACGGGAAGGGGAAACAAGGCTAAGGCACGACAACGCAGGACTAGGCAATGCACGGCAAGGCAAAGAAATGGTAACGCAAGGCAAGGCACGGTCAGGCGAGGCAAGGCTAATGCACGACAACGCAAGGCTAGGCAATGCACGGCTAGGCAAGGAAAGAGTAACGGAAGGAGAGGAAGGCAAGGCAAAGCAAGGCAAGGCAAGTGTAACAAAAGGCAAGGCACGGCAAGGGGATACAAGGGTAAGGCACGGCAACGCACGGCTAGGCAATGCACGGCCAAGCAAGGAAAGGGTAACGCAAGGCAAGGCACGGTGAGGAAAGGCAAGGCTAATGCACTACAATGCAGGGCTAGGCAATGCACGGCAAGGCAAGGAAAGCATAACGCAAGGCAAGGCACGGTCAGGCGAGGCAAGGCTAATGCACGACAACGCAAGGCTAGGCAGTGCTCGGCAAGGCAAGGAAAGAGTAACGGAAGGAAAGAAAGGCAAGGGAAAGCAAGGGAAGGCAAGGGTAACGGAAGGAACGGCACGGTAAGGGGAAACAAGGCTAAGGCACGACAACGCAGGACTAGGCAATGCACGGCAAGGCAAAGAAAGGGTAACGCAAGGCAAGGCACGGTCAGGCGAGGCAAGGCTAATGCACGACAACGCAAGGCTAGGCAATGCACGGCTAGGCAAGGAAAGAGTAACGGAAGGAGAGGAAGGCAAGGCAAAGCAAGGCAAGGCATGTGTAACAAAAGGCAAGGCACGGCAAGGGGAAACAAGGGTAAGGCACGGCAACGCACGGCTAGGCAATGCACGGCCAAGCAAGGAAAGGGTAACGCAAGGCAAGGCACGGTCAGGCGAGGCAAGGCTAATGCACGACAACGCAACGCTAGGCAATGCACGGCAAGGCAAGGAAAGGGTAACGCAAGGCAATGCACGGTCAGGCGAGGCAAGGCTAATGCACGACAACGCAAGGCTAGGCAGTGCTCGGCAAGGCAAGGAAAGAGTAACGGAAGGAAAGAAAGGCAAGGGAAAGCAAGGGAAGGCAAGGCTAACGGAAGGAACGGCACGGTACGGGGAAACAAGGCTAAGGCACGACAACGCAGGACTAGGCAATGCACGGCAAGGCAAAGAAAGGGTAACGCAAGGCAAGGCACGGTCAGGCGACGCAAGGCTAAGGCACGACAACGCAAGGCTACGCAATGCACGGAAGGTAAGTTAAGAGTAACGGAAGGCAAGGAAGGCAAGGGAAAGCAAGGGTAGGCAAGGGCAACGGACGGAACGGCACGTTAAGGGGAAACAAGCCTAAGGCACGACAACGCAGGACTAGGCAATGCCCGGCAAGGCAAGGAAAGGGTAACGCAAGGCATTGCACGGTCAGGCGAGGCAAGGCTAATGCACGACAACGCAAGGCTAGGCAGTGCTCGGCAAGGCAAGGAAAGAGTAACGGAAGGAAAGAAAGGCAAGGGAAAGAAAGGAAAGGCAAGGGTAACGGAAGGAACGGCACGGTAAGGGGAAACAAGGCTAAGGCACGACAACGCAGGACTAGGCAATGCACGGCAAGGCAAAGAAAGGGTAACGCAAGGCAAGGCACGGTCAGGCGAGGCAAGGCTAATGCACGACAACGCAAGGCTAGGCAATGCACGGCTAGGCAAGGAAAGAGTAACGGAAGGAGAGGAAGGCAAGGCAAAGCAAGGCAAGGCAAGTGTAACAAAAGGCAAGGCACGGCAAGGGGAAACAAGGGTAAGGCACGACAACGCACGGCTAGGCAATGCACGGCCAAGCAAGGAAAGGGTAACGCAAGGCAAGGCACGGTGAGGAAAGGCAAGGCTAATGCACTACAATGCAGGGCTAGGCAATGCACGGCAAGGAAAGGAAAGCATAACGCAAGGCAAGGCACGGTCAGGCGAGGCAAGGCTAATGCACGACAACGCAAGGCTAGGCAGTGCTCGGCAAGGCAAGGAAAGAGTAACGGAAGGAAAGAAAGGCAAGGCAAAGCAAGGGAAGGCAAGGGTAACGGAAGGAACGGCACGGTAAGGGGAAACAAGGCTAAGGCACGACAACGCAGGACTAGGCAATGCACGGCAAGGCAAAGAAAGGGTAACGCAAGGCAAGGCACGGTCAGGCGAGGCAAGGCTAATGCACGACAACGCAAGGCTAGGCAATGCACGGCTAGGCAAGGAAAGAGTAACGGAAGGAGAGGAAGGCAAGGCAAAGCAAGGCAAGGCAAGTGTAACAAAAGGCAAGGCACGGCAAGGGGAAACAAGGGTAAGGCACGGCAACGCACGGCTAGGCAATGCACGGCCAAGCAAGGAAAGGGTAACGCAAGGCAAGGCACGGTGAGGAAAGGCAAGGCTAATGCACGACAATGCAGGGCTAGGCAATGCACGGCAAGGCAAGGAAAGCATAACGCAAGGCAAGGCACGGTCAGGCGAGGCAAGGCTAATGCACGACAACGCAAGGCTAGGCAGTGCTCGGCAAGGCAAGGAAAGAGTAAGGGAAGGAAAGAAAGGCAAGGGAAAGCAAGGGAAGGCAAGGGTAACGGAAGGAACGGCACGGTAAGGGGAAACAAGGCTAAGGCACGACAACGCAGGACTAGGCAATGCACGGCAAGGCAAAGAAAGGGTAACGCAAGGCAAGGCACGGTCAGGCGAGGCAAGGCTAATGCACGACAACGCAAGGCTAGGCAATGCACGGCTAGGCAAGGAAAGAGTAACGGAAGGAGAGGAAGGCAAGGCAAAGCAAGGCAAGGCAAGTGTAACAAAAGGCAAGGCACGGCAAAGGGAAACAAGGGTAAGGCACTGCAACGCACGGCTAGGCAATGCACGGCCAAGCAAGGAAAGGGTAACGCAAGGCAAGGCACGGTCAGGCGAGCCAAGGCTAAGGCACGACAACGCAAGGCTAGGCAGTGCACGGCTAGGCAAGGAAAGAGTAACGGAAGGAAAGTAAGGCAAGGCAAAGAAAGGCAAGGCAAGTGTAACGGAAGGAACGGCACAGCAAGGGGAAACAAGGCTAAGGCACGACAACGCACGGCTAGGCAGTGCACGGCTAGGCAAGGAAAGAGTAACGGAAGGAAAGAAAGGCAAGGGAAAGCAAGGGAAGGCAAGGCTAACGGAAGGAACGGCACGGTACGGGGAAACAAGGCTAAGGCACGACAACGCAGGACTAGGCAATGCACGGCAAGGCAAAGAAAGGGTAACGCAAGGCAAGGCACGGTCAGGCGACGCAAGGCTAAGGCACGACAACGCAAGGCTAGGCAATGCACGGAAGGTAAGTAAAGAGTAACGGAAGGCAAGGAAGGCAAGGGAAAGCAAGGGTAGGCAAGGGCAACGGACGGAACGGCACGTTAAGGGGAAACAAGCCTAAGGCACGACAACGCAGGACTAGGCAAAGCACGGCAAGGCAAGGAAAGGGTAACGCAAGGCAAGGCACGGTCAGGCGAGGCAACGCTAATGCACGAAAAAGCACGGCTAGGCAATGCACGGCAAGGCAAGGAAAGGGTAACGCAAGGCAAGGCACGGTCAGGCGAGGCAAGGCTAATGCACGACAACGCAAGGCTAGGCAATGCACGGCAAGGCAAGGAAAGAGTAACGCAAGGCTATGCACGGTCAGGCGAGGCAAGGCTAAGGCACGACAACGCAAGGCTAGGCAATGCACGGCTAGGCAAGGAAAGAGTAACGGAAGGAGAGGAAGGCAAGGCAAAGCAAGGCAAGGCAAGTGTAACAAAAGGCAAGGCACGGCAAGGGGAAACAAGGGTAAGGCACGGCAACGCACGGCTAGGCAATGCACGGCCAAGCAAGGAAAGGGTAACGCAAGGCAAGGCACGGTGAGGAAAGGCAAGGCTAATGCACGACAATGCAGGGCTAGGCAATGCACGGCAAGGCAAGGAAAGCATAACGCAAGGCAAGGCACGGTCAGGCGAGGCAAGGCTAATGCACGACAACGCAAGGCTAGGCAGTGCTCGGCAAGGCAAGGAAAGAGTAACGGAAGGAAAGAAAGGCAAGGGAAAGCAAGGGAAGGCAAGGGTAACGGAAGGAACGGCACGGTAAGGGGAAACAAGGCTAAGGCACGACAACGCAGGACTAGGCAATGCACGGCAAGGCAAGGAAAGGGTAACGCAAGGCAAGGCACGGTCAGGCGAGGCAAGGCTAAGGCAGGACAACGCAAGGCTAGGCAATGCACGGAAGGCAAGCAAAGAGTAACGGAAGGCAAGGAAGGCAAGGGAAGGCAAAGGTAAAGGAAGGAATGGCACGGTAAGCGGAAACAAGGCTAAGGCACGACAACGCACGGCTAGGCAGTGCACGGCTAGGCAAGGAAAGGGAAGGAAAGGAAGGCAAGGCAAAGTAAGGCAAGGCACGTGTAACGGAAGAAACGGCACAGCAAGGGGAAACAAGGCTAAGGCAAGACAACGCACGGCTACGCAATGCACGGCAAGGGAAGGAAAGGGTAACGCAAGGCAAGGCACGGTTAGGCGAGGCAAGGCTAATGCACGACAACGCAAGGCTAGGCAATGCACGGCTAGGCAAGGAAAGAGTAACGGAAGGAAAGGAAGGCAAAGCAATGCAAGGCAAGGCAAGTGTAACAAAAGGCACGGCACGGCAAGGGGAAACAAGGGTAATGCACGACAACGCAAGGCTAGGCAGTGCACGGCAAGGCAAGGAAAGGGTAACGCAAGGCAAGGTACGGTGAGGAAAGGCAAGGCTAATGCACGACAATGCAGGGCTAGGCAATGCACGGCCAAGCAAGGAAAGGGTAACGCAAGGCAAGGCACGGTGAGGAAAGGCAAGGCTAATGCACGACAATGCAGGGCTAGGCAATGCACGGCAAGGCAAGGAAAGCATAACGCAAGGCAAGGCACGGTCAGGCGAGGCAAGGCTAATGCACGACAACGCAAGGCTAGGCAGTGCTCGGCAAGGCAAGGAAAGAGTAAGGGAAGGAAAGAAAGGCAAGGGAAAGCAAGGGAAGGCAAGGGTAACGGAAGGAACGGCACGGTAAGGGGAAACAAGGCTAAGGCACGACAACGCAGGACTAGGCAATGCACGGCAAGGCAAAGAAAGGGTAACGCAAGGCAAGGCACGGTCAGGCGAGGCAAGGCTAATGCACGACAACGCAAGGCTAGGCAATGCACGGCTAGGCAAGGAAAGAGTAACGGAAGGAGAGGAAGGCAAGGCAAAGCAAGGCAAGGCAAGTGTAACAAAAGGCAAGGCACGGCAAAGGGAAACAAGGGTAAGGCACGGCAACGCACGGCTAGGCAATGCACGGCCAAGCAAGGAAAGGGTAACGCAAGGCAAGGCACGGTCAGGCGAGCAAAGGCTAAGGCACGACAACGCAAGGCTAGGCAGTGCACGGCTAGGCAAGGAAAGAGTAACGGAAGGAAA
The DNA here is from genome assembly GCF_037893015.1 of Macrotis lagotis. Classification (NCBI taxonomy): domain Eukaryota; kingdom Metazoa; phylum Chordata; class Mammalia; order Peramelemorphia; family Peramelidae; genus Macrotis; species Macrotis lagotis. Next base: position 24,206 of record NW_027422176.1, on the reverse strand, counting down.
GGAAGGCAAGGCAAAGAAAGGCAAGGCAAGTGTAACGGAAGGAACGGCACAGCAAGGGGAAACAAGGCTAAGGCACGACAACGCACGGCTAGGCAGTGCACGGCTAGGCAAGGAAAGAGTAACGGAAGGAAAGAAAGGCAAGGGAAAGCAAGGGAAGGCAAGGCTAACGGAAGGAACGGCACGGTACGGGGAAACAAGGCTAAGGCACGACAACGCAGGACTAGGCAATGCACGGCAAGGCAAAGAAAGGGTAACGCAAGGCAAGGCACGGTCAGGCGACGCAAGGCTAAGGCACGACAACGCAAGGCTAGGCAATGCACGGAAGGTAAGTAAAGAGTAACGGAAGGCAAGGAAGGCAAGGGAAAGCAAGGGTAGGCAAGGGCAACGGACGGAACGGCACGTTAAGGGGAAACAAGCCTAAGGCACGACAACGCAGGACTAGGCAATGCACGGCAAGGCAAGGAAAGGGTAACGCAAGGCAAGGCACGGTCAGGCGAGGCAACGCTAATGCACGAAAAAGCACGGCTAGGCAATGCACGGCAAGGCAAGGAAAGGGTAACGCAAGGCAAGGCACGGTCAGGCGAGGCAAGGCTAATGCACGACAACGCAAGGCTAGGCAATGCACGGCAAGGCAAGGAAAGAGTAACGCAAGGCAATGCACGGTCAGGCGAGGCAAGGCTAAGGCACGACAACGCAAGGCTAGGCAATGCACGGCTAGGCAAGGAAAGAGTAACGGAAGGAGAGGAAGGCAAGGCAAAGCAAGGCAAGGCAAGTGTAACAAAAGGCAAGGCACGGCAAGGGGAAACAAGGGTAAGGCACGGCAACGCACGGCTAGGCAATGCACGGCCAAGCAAGGAAAGGGTAACGCAAGGCAAGGCACGGTGAGGAAAGGCAAGGCTAATGCACGACAATGCAGGGCTAGGCAATGCACGGCAAGGCAAGGAAAGCATAACGCAAGGCAAGGCACGGTCAGGCGAGGCAAGGCTAATGCACGACAACGCAAGGCTAGGCAGTGCTCGGCAAGGCAAGGAAAGAGTAACGGAAGGAAAGAAAGGCAAGGGAAAGCAAGGGAAGGCAAGGGTAACGGAAGGAACGGCACGGTAAGGGGAAACAAGGCTAAGGCACGACAACGCAGGACTAGGCAATGCACGGCAAGGCAAGGAAAGGGTAACGCAAGGCAAGGCACGGTCAGGCGAGGCAAGGCTAAGGCAGGACAACGCAAGGCTAGGCAATGCACGGAAGGCAAGCAAAGAGTAACGGAAGGCAAGGAAGGCAAGGGAAGGCAAAGGTAAAGGAAGGAACGGCACGGTAAGCGGAAACAAGGCTAAGGCACGACAACGCACGGCTAGGCAGTGCACGGCTAGGCAAGGAAAGGGAAGGAAAGGAAGGCAAGGCAAAGTAAGGCAAGGCACGTGTAACGGAAGAAACGGCACAGCAAGGGGAAACAAGGCTAAGGCAAGACAACGCACGGCTACGCAATGCACGGCAAGGGAAGGAAAGGGTAACGCAAGGCAAGGCACGGTCAGGCGAGGCAAGGCTAATGCACGACAACGCAAGGCTAGGCAATGCACGGCTAGGCAAGGAAAGAGTAACGGAAGGAAAGGAAGGCAAAGCAATGCAAGGCAAGGCAAGTGTAACAAAAGGCACGGCACGGCAAGGGGAAACAAGGGTAAGGCACGACAACGCAAGGCTAGGCAGTGCACGGCAAGGCAAGGAAAGGGTAACGCAAGGCAAGGTACGGTGAGGCAAGGGAAGGCTAATGCACGACAACGCAAGGCTAGGCAGTGCACAGCTAGGCAAGGAAAGAGTAACGGAAGGAAAGGAAGGCAAGGCAAAGAAAGGCAAGGCAAGTGTAACGGAAGGAACGGCACAGCAAGGGGAAACAAGGCTAAGGCACGACAACGCAGGACTAGGCAATGCACGGCAAGGCAAAGAAAGGGTAACGCAAGGCAAGGCACGGTCAGGCGAGGCAAGGCTAATGCACGACAACGCAAGGCTAGGCAATGCACGGCTAGGCAAGGAAAGAGTAACGGAAGGAGAGGAAGGCAAGGCAAAGCAAGGCAAGGCAAGTGTAACAAAAGGCAAGGCACGGCAAAGGGAAACAAGGGTAAGGCACGGCAACGCACGGCTAGGCAATGCACGGCCAAGCAAGGAAAGGGTAACGCAAGGCAAGGCACGGTCAGGCGAGCAAAGGCTAAGGCACGACAACGCAAGGCTAGGCAGTGCACGGCTAGGCAAGGAAAGAGTAACGGAAGGAAAGGAAGGCAAGGCAAAGAAAGGCAAGGCAAGTGTAACGGAAGGAACGGCACAGCAAGGGGAAACAAGGCTAAGGCACGACAACGCACGGCTAGGCAGTGCACGGCTAGGCAAGGAAAGAGTAACGGAAGGAAAGAAAGGCAAGGGAAAGCAAGGGAAGGCAAGGCTAACGGAAGGAACGGCACGGTACGGGGAAACAAGGCTAAGGCACGACAAAGCAGGACTAGGCAATGCACGGCAAGGCAAAGAAAGGGTAACGCAAGGCAAGGCACGGTCAGGCGACGCAAGGCTAAGGCACGACAACGCAAGGCTAGGCAATGCACGGAAGGTAAGTAAAGAGTAACGGAAGGCAAGGAAGGCAAGGGAAAGCAAGGGTAGGCAAGGGCAACGGACGGAACGGCACGTTAAGGGGAAACAAGCCTAAGGCACGACAACGCAGGACTAGGCAATGCACGGCAAGGCAAGGAAAGGGTAACGCAAGGCAAGGCACGGTCAGGCGAGGCAACGCTAATGCACGAAAAAGCACGGCTAAGCAATGCACGGCAAGGCAAGGAAAGGGTAACGCAAGGCAAGGCACGGTCAGGCGAGGCAAGGCTAATGCACGACAACGCAAGGCTAGGCAATGCACGGCAAGGCAAGTAAAGAGTAACGCAAGGCAATGCACGGTCAGGCGAGGCAAGGCTAAGGCACGACAACGCAAGGCTAGGCAGTGCTCGGCAAGGCAAGGAAAGAGTAACGGAAGGAAAGAAAGGCAAGGGAAAGCAAGGGAAGGCAAGGGTAACGGAAGGAACGGCACGGTAAGGGGAAACAAGGCTAAGGCACGACAACGCAGGACTAGGCAATGCACGGCAAGGCAAAGAAAGCGTAACGCAAGGCAAGGCACGGTCAGGCGAGGCAAGGCTAATGCACGACAACGCAAGGCTAGGCAATGCACGGCTAGGCAAGGAAAGCGTAACGGAAGGAGAGGAAGGCAAGGCAAAGCAAGGCAAGGCAAGTGTAACAAAAGGCAAGGCACGGCAAGGGGAAACAAGGGTAAGGCACGGCAACGCACGGCTAGGCAATGCACGGCCAAGCAAGGAAAGGGTAACGCAAGGCAAGGCACGGTGAGGAAAGGCAAGGCTAATGCACGACAATGCAGGGCTAGGCAATGCACGGCAAGGTAAGGAAAGCATAACGCAAGGCAAGGCACGGTCAGGCGAGGCAAGGCTAATGCACGACAACGCAAGGCTAGGCAGTGCTCGGCAAGGCAAGGAAAGAGTAACGGAAGGAAAGAAAGGCAAGGGAAAGCAAGGGAAGGCAAGGGTAACGGATGGAACGGCACGGTAAGGGGAAACAAGGCTAAGGCACGACAACGCAGGATTAGGCTATGCACGGCAAGGCAAGGAAAGGGTAACGCAAGGCAAGGCACGGTCAGGCGAGGCAAGGCTAAGGCAGGACAACGCAAGGCTAGGCAATGCACGGAAGGCAAGCAAAGAGTAACGGAAGGCAAGGAAGGCAAGGGAAGGCAAAGGTAAAGGAAGGAACGGCACGGTAAGCGGAAACAAGGCTAAGGCACGACAACTCGGGACTAGGCAATGCAAGGAAAGGCAAGGAAAGGGTAACGCAAGGCAAGGCACGGTCAGGCGAGGCAAGGCTAATGCACGACAACGCAAGGCTAGGCAATGCACGGCTAGGAAAGGAAAGAGTAACGGAAGGAAAGGAAGGCAAGGCAAAGAAGGCAAGGCAAGTGTAACGGAAAGAACTGCACAGCAAGGGGAAACAAGGCTAAGGCACGACAACGCACGGCTAGGCAGTGCACGGCTAGGCAAGGAAAGAGTAACGGAAGGAAAGAAAGGCAAGGGAAAGCAAGGGAAGGCAAGGCTAACGGAAGGAACCGCACGGTACGGGGAAACAAGGCTAAGGCACGACAACGCAGGACTAGGCAATGCACGGCAAGGCAAAGAAAGGGTAACGCAAGGCAAGGCACGGTCAGGCGACGCAAGGCTAAGGCACGACAACGCAAGGCTAGGCAATGCACGGAAGGTAAGTAAAGAGTAACGGAAGGCAAGGAAGGCAAGGGAAAGCAAGGGTAGGCAAGGGCAACGGACGGAACGGCACGTTAAGGGGAAACAAGCCTAAGGCACGACAACGCAGGACTAGGCAATGCACGGCAAGGCAAGGAAAGGGTAATGCAAGGCAAGGCACGGTCAGGCGAGGCAACGCTAATGCACGAAAAAGCACGGCTAGGCAATGCACGGCAAGGCAAGGAAAGGGTAACGCAAGGCAAGGCACGGTCAGGCGAGGCAAGGCTCATGCACGACAACGCAAGGCTAGGCAATGCACGGCAAGGCAAGGAAAGGGTAACGCAAGGCAATGCACGGTCAGGCGAGGCAAGGCTAATGCACGACAACGCAAGGCTAGGCAGTGCTCGGCAAGTCAAGGAAAGAGTAACGGAAGGAAAGAAAGGCAAGGGAAAGCAAGGGAAGGCAAGGGTAACGGAAGGAACGGCACGGTAAGGGGAAACAAGGCTAAGGCACGACAACGCAGGACTAGGCAATGCACGGCAAGGCAAAGAAAGGGTAACGCAAGGCAAGGCACGGTCAGGCGAGGCAAGGCTAATGCACGACAACGCAAGGCTAGGCAATGCACGGCTAGGCAAGGAAAGAGTAACGGAAGGAGAGGAAGGCAAGGCAAAGCAAGGCAAGGCAAGTGTAACAAAAGGCAAGGCACGGCAAGGGGAAACAAGGGTAAGGCACGGCAACGCACGGCTAGGCAATGCACGGCCAAGCAAGGAAAGGGTAACGCATGGCAAGGCACGGTGAGGAAAGGCAAGGCTAATGCACGACAATGCAGGGCTAGGCAATGCACGGCAAGGCAAGGAAAGCATAACGCAAGGCAAGGCACGGTCAGGCGAGGCAAGGCTAATGCACGACAACGCAAGGCTAGGCAGTGCTCGGCAAGGCAAGGAAAGAGTAAGGGAAGGAAAGAAAGGCAAGGGAAAGCAAGGGAAGGCAAGGGTAACGGAAGGAACGGCACGGTAAGGGGAAACAAGGCTAAGGCACGACAACGCAGGACTAGGCAATGCACGGCAAGGCAAAGAAAGGGTAACGCAAGGCAAGGCACGGTCAGGCGAGGCAAGGCTAATGCACGACAACGCAAGGCTAGGCAATGCACGGCTAGGCAAGGAAAGAGTAACGGAAGGAGAGGAAGGCAAGGCAAAGCAAGGCAAGGCAAGTGTAACAAAAGGCAAGGCACGGCAAGGGGAAACAAGGGTAAGGCACGGCAACGCACGGCTAGGCAATGCACGGCCAAGCAAGGAAAGGGTAACGCAAGGCAAGGCACGGTCAGGCGAGGCAAGGCTAATGCACGACAACGCAAGGCTAGGCAATGCACGGCAAGGCAAGGAAAGGGTAACGCAAGGCAATGCACGGTCAGGCGAGGCAAGGCTAATGCACGACAACGCAAGGCTAGGCAGTGCTCGGCAAGGCAAGGAAAGAGTAACGGAAGGAAAGAAAGGCAAGGGAAAGCAAGGGAAGGCAAGGCTAACGGAAGGAACGGCACGGTACGGGGAAACAAGGCTAAGGCACGACAACGCAGGACTAGGCAATGCACGGCAAGGCAAAGAAAGGGTAACGCAAGGCAAGGCACGGTCAGGCGACGCAAGGCTAAGGCACGACAACGCAAGGCTACGCAATGCACGGAAGGTAAGTTAAGAGTAACGGAAGGCAAGGAAGGCAAGGGAAAGCAAGGGTAGGCAAGGGCAACGGACGGAACGGCACGTTAAGGGGAAACAAGCCTAAGGCACGACAACGCAGGACTAGGCAATGCCCGGCAAGGCAAGGAAAGGGTAACGCAAGGCATTGCACGGTCAGGCGAGGCAAGGCTAATGCACGACAACGCAAGGCTAGGCAGTGCTCGGCAAGGCAAGGAAAGAGTAACGGAAGGAAAGAAAGGCAAGGGAAAGAAAGGAAAGGCAAGGGTAACGGAAGGAACGGCACGGTAAGGGGAAACAAGGCTAAGGCACGACAACGCAGGACTAGGCAATGCACGGCAAGGCAAAGAAAGGGTAACGCAAGGCAAGGCACGGTCAGGCGAGGCAAGGCTAATGCACGACAACGCAAGGCTAGGCAATGCACGGCTAGGCAAGGAAAGAGTAACGGAAGGAGAGGAAGGCAAGGCAAAGCATGGCAAGGCAAGTGTAACAAAAGGCAAGGCACGGCAAGGGGAAACAAGGGTAAGGCACGACAACGCACGGCTAGGCAATGCACGGCCAAGCAAGGAAAGGGTAACGCAAGGCAAGGCACGGTGAGGAAAGGCAAGGCTAATGCACTACAATGCAGGGCTAGGCAATGCACGGCAAGGAAAGGAAAGCATAACGCAAGGCAAGGCACGGTCAGGCGAGGCAAGGCTAATGCACGACAACGCAAGGCTAGGCAGTGCTCGGCAAGGCAAGGAAAGAGTAACGGAAGGAAAGAAAGGCAAGGGAAAGCAAGGGAAGGCAAGGGTAACGGAAGGAACGGCACGGTAAGGGGAAACAAGGCTAAGGCACGACAACGCAGGACTAGGCAATGCACGGCAAGGCAAAGAAAGGGTAACGCAAGGCAAGGCACGGTCAGGCGAGGCAAGGCTAATGCACGACAACGCAAGGCTAGGCAATGCACGGCTAGGCAAGGAAAGAGTAACGGAAGGAGAGGAAGGCAAGGCAAAGCAAGGCAAGGCAAGTGTAACAAAAGGCAAGGCACGGCAAGGGGAAACAAGGGTAAGGCACGGCAACGCACGGCTAGGCAATGCACGGCCAAGCAAGGAAAGGGTAACGCAAGGCAAGGCACGGTGAGGAAAGGCAAGGCTAATGCACGACAATGCAGGGCTAGGCAATGCACGGCAAGGCAAGGAAAGCATAACGCAAGGCAAGGCACGGTCAGGCGAGGCAAGGCTAATGCACGACAACGCAAGGCTAGGCAGTGCTCGGCAAGGCAAGGAAAGAGTAAGGGAAGGAAAGAAAGGCAAGGGAAAGCAAGGGAAGGCAAGGGTAACGGAAGGAACGGCACGGTAAGGGGAAACAAGGCTAAGGCACGACAACGCAGGACTAGGCAATGCACGGGAAGGCAAAGAAAGGGTAACGCAAGGCAAGGCACGGTCAGGCGAGGCAAGGCTAATGCACGACAACGCAAGGCTAGGCAATGCACGGCTAGGCAAGGAAAGAGTAACGGAAGGAGAGGAAGGCAAGGCAAAGCAAGGCAAGGCAAGTGTAACAAAAGGCAAGGCACGGCAAAGGGAAACAAGGGTAAGGCACTGCAACGCACGGCTAGGCAATGCACGGCCAAGCAAGGAAAGGGTAACGCAAGGCAAGGCACGGTCAGGCGAGCAAAGGCTAAGGCACGACAACGCAAGGCTAGGCAGTGCACGGCTAGGCAAGGAAAGAGTAACGGAAGGAAAGGAAGGCAAGGCAAAGAAAGGCAAGGCAAGTGTAACGGAAGGAACGGCACAGCAAGGGGAAACAAGGCTAAGGCACGACAACGCACGGCTAGGCAGTGCACGGCTAGGCAAGGAAAGAGTAACGGAAGGAAAGAAAGGCAAGGGAAAGCAAGGGAAGGCAAGGCTAACGGAAGGAACGGCACGGTACGGGGAAACAAGGCTAAGGCACGACAACGCAGGACTAGGCAATGCACGGCAAGGCAAAGAAAGGGTAACGCAAGGCAAGGCACGGTCAGGCGACGCAAGGCTAAGGCACGACAACGCAAGGCTAGGCAATGCACGGAAGGTAAGTAAAGAGTAACGGAAGGCAAGGAAGGCAAGGGAAAGCAAGGGTAGGCAAGGGCAACGGACGGAACGGCACGTTAAGGGGAAACAAGCCTAAGGCACGACAACGCAGGACTAGGCAAAGCACGGCAAGGCAAGGAAAGGGTAACGCAAGGCAAGGCACGGTCAGGCGAGGCAACGCTAATGCACGAAAAAGCACGGCTAGGCAATGCACGGCAAGGCAAGGAAAGGGTAACGCAAGGCAAGGCACGGTCAGGCGAGGCAAGGCTAATGCACGACAACGCAAGGCTAGGCAATGCACGGCAAGGCAAGGAAAGAGTAACGCAAGGCTATGCACGGTCAGGCGAGGCAAGGCTAAGGCACGACAACGCAAGGCTAGGCAATGCACGGCTAGGCAAGGAAAGAGTAACGGAAGGAGAGGAAGGCAAGGCAAAGCAAGGCAAGGCAAGTGTAACAAAAGGCAAGGCACGGCAAGGGGAAACAAGGGTAAGGCACGGCAACGCACGGCTAGGCAATGCACGGCCAAGCAAGGAAAGGGTAACGCAAGGCAAGGCACGGTGAGGAAAGGCAAGGCTAATGCACGACAATGCAGGGCTAGGCAATGCACGGCAAGGCAAGGAAAGCATAACGCAAGGCAAGGCACGGTCAGGCGAGGCAAGGCTAATGCACGACAACGCAAGGCTAGGCAGTGCTCGGCAAGGCAAGGAAAGAGTAACGGAAGGAAAGAAAGGCAAGGGAAAGCAAGGGAAGGCAAGGGTAACGGAAGGAACGGCACGGTAAGGGGAAACAAGGCTAAGGCACGACAACGCAGGACTAGGCAATGCACGGCAAGGCAAGGAAAGGGTAACGCAAGGCAAGGCACGGTCAGGCGAGGCAAGGCTAAGGCAGGACAACGCAAGGCTAGGCAATGCACGGAAGGCAAGCAAAGAGTAACGGAAGGCAAGGAAGGCAAGGGAAGGCAAAGGTAAAGGAAGGAACGGCACGGTAAGCGGAAACAAGGCTAAGGCACGACAACGCACGGCTAGGCAGTGCACGGCTAGGCAAGGAAAGGGAAGGAAAGGAAGGCAAGGCAAAGTAAGGCAAGGCACGTGTAACGGAAGAAACGGCACAGCAAGGGGAAACAAGGCTAAGGCAAGACAACGCACGGCTACGCAATGCACGGCAAGGGAAGGAAAGGGTAACGCAAGGCAAGGCACGGTCAGGCGAGGCAAGGCTAATGCACGACAACGCAAGGCTAGGCAATGCACGGCTAGGCAAGGAAAGAGTAACGGAAGGAAAGGAAGGCAAAGCAATGCAAGGCAAGGCAAGTGTAACAAAAGGCACGGCACGGCAAGGGGAAACAAGGGTAAGGCACGACAACGCAAGGCTAGGCAGTGCACGGCAAGGCAAGGAAAGGGTAACGCAAGGCAAGGTACGGTGAGGCAAGGGAAGGCTAATGCACGACAACGCAAGGCTAGGCAGTGCACAGCTAGGCAAGGAAAGAGTAACGGAAGGAAAGGAAGGCAAGGCGAAGAAAGGCAAGGCAAGTCTAACGGAAGGAACGGCACGGTACGGGGAAACAAGGCTAAGGCACGACAACGCAGGACTAGGCAATGCACGGCAAGGCAAAGAAAGGGTAACGCAAGGCAAGGCACGGTCTGGCGAGGCAAGGCTAATGCACGACAACGCAAGGCTAGGCAATGCACGGCTAGGCAAGGAAAGAGTAACGGAAGGAGAGGAAGGCAAGGCCAAGCAAGGCAAGGCAAGTGTAACAAAAGGCAAGGCACGGCAAAGGGAAACAAGGGTAAGGCACGGCAACGCACGGCTAGGCAATGCACGGCCAAGCAAGGAAAGGGTAACGCAAGGCAAGGCACGGTCAGGCGAGCAAAGGCTAAGGCACGACAACGCAAGGCTAGGCAGTGCACGGCTAGGCAAGGAAAGAGTAACGGAAGGAAAGGAAGGCAAGGCAAAGAAAGGCAAGGCAAGTGTAACGGAAGGAACGGCACAGCAAGGGGAAACAAGGCTAAGGCACGACAACGCACGGCTAGGCAGTGCACGGCTAGGCAAGGAAAGAGTAACGGAAGGAAAGAAAGGCAAGGGAAAGCAAGGGAAGGCAAGGCTAACGGAAGGAACGGCACGGTACGGGGAAACAAGGCTAAGGCACGACAACGCAGGACTAGGCAATGCACGGCAAGGCAAGGAAAGAGTAACGCAAGGCAATGCACGGTCAGGCGAGGCAAGGCTAAGGCACGACAACGCAAGGCTAGGCAATGCACGGCTAGGCAAGGAAAGAGTAACGGAAGGAGAGGAAGGCAAGGCAAAGCAAGGCAAGGCAAGTGTAACAAAAGGCAAGGCACGGCAAGGGGAAACAAGGGTAAGGCACGGCAACGCACGGCTAGGCAATGCACTGCCAAGCAAGGAAAGGGTAACGCAAGGCAAGGCACGGTCAGGCGAGGCAAGGCTAATGCACGACAACGCAAGGCTAGGCAATGCACGGCAAGGCAAGGAAAGGGTAACGCAAGGCAATGCACGGTCAGGCGAGGCAAGGCTAAGGCACGACAACGCAAGGCTACGCAATGCACGGAAGGTAAGTTAAGAGTAACGGAAGGCAAGGAAGGCAAGGGAAAGCAAGGGTAGGCAAGGGCAACGGACGGAACGGCACGTTAAGGGGAAACAAGCCTAAGGCACGACAACGCAGGACTAGGCAATGCCCGGCAAGGCAAGGAAAGGGTAACGCAAGGCATTGCACGGTCAGGCGAGGCAAGGCTAATGCACGACAACGCAAGGCTAGGCAGTGCTCGGCAAGGCAAGGAAAGAGTAACGGAAGGAAAGAAAGGCAAGGGAAAGCAAGGAAAGGCAAGGGTAACGGAAGGAACGGCACGGTAAGGGGAAACAAGGCTAAGGCACGACAACGCAGGACTAGGCAATGCACGGCAAGGCAAAGAAATGGTAACGCAAGGCAAGGCACGGTCAGGCGAGCAAAGGCTAAGGCACGACAACGCAAGGCTAGGCAGTGCACGGCTAGGCAAGGAAAGAGTAACGGAAGGAAAGGAAGGCAAGGCAAAGAAAGGCAAGGCAAGTGTAACGGAAGGAACGGCACAGCAAGGGGAAACAAGGCTAAGGCACGACAACGCACGGCTAGGCAGTGCACGGCTAGGCAAGGAAAGAGTAACGGAAGGAAAGAAAGGCAAGGGAAAGCAAGGGAAGGCAAGGCTAACGGAAGGAACGGCACGGTACGGGGAAACAAGGCTAAGGCACGACAACGCAGGACTAGGCAATGCACGGCAAGGCAAAGAAAGGGTAACGCAAGGCAAGGCACGGTCAGGCGACGCAAGGCTAAGGCACGACAACGCAAGGCTAGGCAATGCACGGAAGGTAAGTAAAGAGTAACGGAAGGCAAGGAAGGCAAGGGAAAGCAAGGGTAGGCAAGGGCAACGGACGGAACGGCACGTTAAGGGGAAACAAGCCTAAGGCACGACAACGCAGGACTAGGCAATGCACGGCAAGGCAAGGAAAGGGTAACGCAAGGCAAGGCACGGTCAGGCGAGGCAACGCTAATGCACGAAAAAGCACGGCTAGGCAATGCACGGCAAGGCAAGGAAAGGGTAACGCAAGGCAAGGCACGGTCAGGCGAGGCAAGGCTAATGCACGACAACGCAAGGCTAGGCAATGCACGGCAAGGCAAGGAAAGAGTAACGCAAGGCTATGCACGGTCAGGCGAGGCAAGGCTAAGGCACGACAACGCAAGGCTAGGCAATGCACGGCTAGGCAAGGAAAGAGTAACGGAAGGAGAGGAAGGCAAGGCAAAGCAAGGCAAGGCAAGTGTAACAAAAGGCAAGGCACGGCAAGGGGAAACAAGGGTAAGGCACGGCAACGCACGGCTAGGCAATGCACGGCCAAGCAAGGAAAGGGTAACGCAAGGCAAGGCACGGTGAGGAAAGGCAAGGCTAATGCACGACAATGCAGGGCTAGGCAATGCACGGCAAGGCAAGGAAAGCATAACGCAAGGCAAGGCACGGTCAGGCGAGGCAAGGCTAATGCACGACAACGCAAGGCTAGGCAGTGCTCGGCAAGGCAAGGAAAGAGTAACGGAAGGAAAGAAAGGCAAGGGAAAGCAAGGGAAGGCAAGGGTAACGGAAGGAACGGCACGGTAAGGGGAAACAAGGCTAAGGCACGACAACGCAGGACTAGGCAATGCACGGCAAGGCAAGGAAAGGGTAACGCAAGGCAAGGCACGGTCAGGCGAGGCAATGCTAAGGCAGGACAACGCAAGGCTAGGCAATGCACGGAAGGCAAGCAAAGAGTAACGGAAGGCAAGGAAGGCAAGGGAAGGCAAAGGTAAAGGAAGGAACGGCACGGTAAGCGGAAACAAGGCTAAGGCACGACAACGCACGGCTAGGCAGTGCACGGCTAGGCAAGGAAAGGGAAGGAAAGGAAGGCAAGGCAAAGTAAGGCAAGGCACGTGTAACGGAAGAAACGGCACAGCAAGGGGAAACAAGGCTAAGGCAAGACAACGCACGGCTACGCAATGCACGGCAAGGGAAGGAAAGGGTAACGCAAGGCAAGGCACGGTCAGGCGAGGCAAGGCTAATGCACGACAACGCAAGGCTAGGCAATGCACGGCTAGGCAAGGAAAGAGTAACGGAAGGAAAGGAAGGCAAAGCAATGCAAGGCAAGGCAAGTGTAACAAAAGGCACGGCACGGCAAGGGGAAACAAGGGTAAGGCACGACAACGCAAGGCTAGGCAGTGCACGGCAAGGCAAGGAAAGGGTAACGCAAGGCAAGGTACGGTGAGGAAAGGCAAGGCTAATGCACGACAATGCAGGGCTAGGCAATGCACGGCCAAGCAAGGAAAGGGTAACGCAAGGCAAGGCACGGTGAGGAAAGGCAAGGCTAATGCACGACAATGCAGGGCTAGGCAATGCACGGCAAGGCAAGGAAAGCATAACGCAAGGCAAGGCACGGTCAGGCGAGGCAAGGCTAATGCACGACAACGCAAGGCTAGGCAGTGCTCGGCAACGCAAGGAAAGAGTAAGGGAAGGAAAGAAAGGCAAGGGAAAGCAAGGGAAGGCAAGGGTAACGGAAGGAACGGCACGGTAAGGGGAAACAAGGCTAAGGCACGACAACGCAGGACTAGGCAATGCACGGCAAGGCAAAGAAAGGGTAACGCAAGGCAAGGCACGGTCAGGCGAGGCAAGGCTAATGCACGACAACGCAAGGCTAGGCAATGCACGGCTAGGCAAGGAAAGAGTAACGGAAGGAGAGGAAGGCAAGGCAAAGCAAGGCAAGGCAAGTGTAACAAAAGGCAAGGCACGGCAAAGGGAAACAAGGGTAAGGCACGGCAACGCACGGCAAGGCAATGCACGGCCAAGCAAGGAAAGGGTAACGCAAGGCAAGGCACGGTCAGGCGAGCAAAGGCTAAGGCACGACAACGCAAGGCTAGGCAGTGCACGGCTAGGCAAGGAAAGAGTAACGGAACGAAAGGAAGGCAAGGCAAAGAAAGGCAAGGCAAGTGTAACGGAAGGAACGGCACAGCAAGGGGAAACAAGGCTAAGGCACGACAACGCACGGCTAGGCAGTGCACGGCTAGGCAAGGAAAGAGTAACGGAAGGAAAGAAAGGCAAGGGAAAGCAAGGGAAGGCAAGGCTAACGGAAGGAACGGCACGGTACGGGGAAACAAGGCTAAGGCACGACAACGCAGGACTAGGCAATGCACGGCAAGGCAAAGAAAGGGTAACGCAAGGCAAGGCACGGTCAGGCGACGCAAGGCTAAGGCACGACAACGCAAGGCTAGGCAATGCACGGAAGGTAAGTAAAGAGTAACGGAAGGCAAGGAAGGCAAGGGAAAGCAAGGGTAGGCAAGGGCAACGGACGGAACGGCACGTTAAGGGGAAACAAGCCTAAGGCACGACAACGCAGGACTAGGCAATGCACGGCAAGGCAAGGAAAGGGTAACGCAAGGCAAGGCACGGTCAGGCGAGGCAACGCTAATGCACGAAAAAGCCCGGCTAGGCAATGCACGGCAAGGCAAGGAAAGGGTAACGCAAGGCAAGGCACGGTCAGGCGAGGCAAGGCTAATGCACGACAACGCAAGGCTAGGCAATGCACGGCAAGGCAAGGAAAGAGTAACGCAAGGCAATGCACGGTCAGGCGAGGCAAGGCTAAGGCACGACAACGCAAGGCTAGGCAATGCACGGCTAGGCAAGGAAAGAGTAACGGAAGGAGAGGAAGGCAAGGCAAAGCAAGGCAAGGCAAGTGTAACAAAAGGCAAGGCACGGCAAGGGGAAACAAGGGTAAGGCACGGCAACGCACGGCTAGGCAATGCACGGCCAAGCAAGGAAAGGGTAACGCAAGGCAAGGCACGGTGAGGAAAGGCAAGGCTAATGCACGACAATGCAGGGCTAGGCAATGCACGGCAAGGCAAGGAAAGCATAACGCAAGGCAAGGCACGGTCAGGCGAGGCAAGGCTAATGCACGACAACGCAAGGCTAGGCAGTGCTCGGCAAGGCAAGGAAAGAGTAACGGAAGGAAAGAAAGGCAAGGGAAAGCAAGGGAAGGCAAGGGTAACGGAAGGAACGGCACGGTAAGGGGAAACAAGGCTAAGGCACGACAACGCAGGACTAGGCAATGCACGGCAAGGCAAGGAAAGGGTAACGCAAGGCAAGGCACGGTCAGGCGAGGCAAGGCTAAGGCAGGACAACGCAAGGCTAGGCAATGCACGGAAGGCAAGCAAAGAGTAACGGAAGGCAAGGAAGGCAAGGGAAGGCAAAGGTAAAGGAAGGAACGGCACGGTAAGCGGAAACAAGGCTAAGGCACGACAACGCACGGCTAGGCAGTGCACGGCTAGGCAAGGAAAGGGAAGGAAAGGAAGGCAAGGCAAAGTAAGGCAAGGCACGTGTAACGGAAGAAACGGCACAGCAAGGGGAAACAAGGCTAAGGCAAGACAACGCACGGCTACGCAATGCACGGCAAGGGAAGGAAAGGGTAACGCAAGGCAAGGCACGGTCAGGCGAGGCAAGGCTAATGCACGACAACGCAAGGCTAGGCAATGCACGGCTAGGCAAGGAAAGAGTAACGGAAGGAAAGGAAGGCAAAGCAATGCAAGGCAAGGCAAGTGTAACAAAAGGCACGGCACGGCAAGGGGAAACAAGGGTAAGGCACGACAACGCAAGGCTAGGCAGTGCACGGCAAGGCAAGGAAAGGGTAACGCAAGGCAAGGTACGGTGAGGCAAGGGAAGGCTAATGCACGACAACGCAAGGCTAGGCAGTGCACAGCTAGGCAAGGAAAGAGTAACGGAAGGAAAGGAAGGCAAGGCAAAGAAAGGCAAGGCAAGTGTAACAGAAGGAACGGCACAGCAAGGGGAAACAAGGCTAAGGCACGACAACGCACGGCTAGGCAGTGCACGGCTAGGCAAGGAAAGAGTAACGGAAGGAAAGAAAGGCAAGGGAAAGCAAGGGAAGGCAAGGCTAACGGAAGGAACGGCACGGTACGGGGAAACAAGGCTAAGGCACGACAACGCAGGACTAGGCAATGCACGGCAAGGCAAAGAAAGGGTAACGCAAGGCAAGGCACGGTCAGGCGACGCAAGGCTAAGGCACGACAACGCAAGGCTAGGCAATGCACGGAAGGTAAGTAAAGAGTAACGGAAGGCAAGGAAGGCAAGGGAAAGCAAAGGTAGGCAAGGGCAACGGACGGAACGGCACGTTAAGGGGAAACAAGCCTAAGGCACGACAACGCAGGACTAGGCAATGCACGGCAAGGCAAGGAAAGGGTAACGCAAGGCAAGGCACGGTCAGGCGAGGCAACGCTAATGCACGAAAAAGCACGGCTAGGCAATGCACGGCAAGGCAAGGAAAGGGTAACGCAAGGCAAGGCACGGTCAGGCGAGGCAAGGCTAATGCACGACAACGCAAGGCTAGGCAATGCACGGCAAGGCAAGTAAAGAGTAACGCAAGGCAATGCACGGTCAGGCGAGGCAAGGCTAAGGCACGACAACGCAAGGCTAGGCAGTGCTCGGCAAGGAAAGGAAAGAGTAACGGAAGGAAAGAAAGGCAAGGGAAAGCAAGGGAAGGCAAGGGTAACGGAAGGAACGGCACGGTAAGGGGAAACAAGGCTAAGGCACGACAACGCAGGACTAGGCAATGCACGGCAAGGCAAAGAAAGCGTAACGCAAGGCAAGGCACGGTCAGGCGAGGCAAGGCTAATGCACGACAACGCAAGGCTAGGCAATGCACGGCTAGGCAAGGAAAGAGTAACGGAAGGAGAGGAAGGCAAGGCAAAGCAAGGCAAGGCAAGTGTAACAAAAGGCAAGGCACGGCAAGGGGAAACAAGGGTAAGGCACGGCAACGCACGGCTAGGCAATGCACGGCCAAGCAAGGAAAGGGTAACGCAAGGCAAGGCACGGTGAGGAAAGGCAAGGCTAATGCACGACAATGCAGGGCTAGGCAATGCACGGCAAGGTAAGGAAAGCATAACGCAAGGCAAGGCACGGTCAGGCGAGGCAAGGCTAATGCACGACAACGCAAGGCTAGGCAGTGCTCGGCAAGGCAAGGAAAGAGTAACGGAAGGAAAGAAAGGCAAGGGAAAGCAAGGGAAGGCAAGGGTAACGGAAGGAAGGGCACGGTAAGGGGAAACAAGGCTAAGGCACGACAACGCAGGATTAGGCTATGCACGGCAAGGCAAGGAAAGGGTAACGCAAGGCAAGGCACGGTCAGGCGAGGCAAGGCTAAGGCAGGACAACGCAAGGCTAGGCAATGCACGGAAGGCAAGCAAAGAGTAACGGAAGGCAAGGAAGGCAAGGGAAGGCAAAGGTAAAGGAAGGAACGGCACGGTAAGCGGAAACAAGGCTAAGGCACGACAACTCGGGACTAGGCAATGCAAGGAAAGGCAAGGAAAGGGTAACGCAAGGCAAGGCACGGTCAGGCGAGGCAAGGCTAATGCACGACAACGCAAGGCTAGGCAATGCACGGCTAGGCAAGGAAAGAGTAACGGAAGGAAAGGAAGGCAAGGCAAAGAAAGGCAAGGCAAGTGTAACGGAAGGAACTGCACAGCAAGGGGAAACAAGGCTAAGGCACGACAACGCACGGCTAGGCAGTGCACGGCTAGGCAAGGAAAGAGTAACGGAAGGAAAGAAAGTCAAGGGAAAGCAAGGGAAGGCAAGGCTAACGGAAGGAACGGCACGGTACGGGGAAACAAGGCTAAGGCACGACAACGCAGGACTAGGCAATGCACGGCAAGGCAAAGAAAGGGTAACGCAAGGCAAGGCACGGTCAGGCGACGCAAGTCTAAGGCACGACAACGCAAGGCTAGGCAATGCACGGAAGGTAAGTAAAGAGTAACGGAAGGCAAGGAAGGCAAGGGAAAGCAAGGGTAGGCAAGGGCAACGGACGGAACGGCACGTTAAGGGGAAACAAGCCTAAGGCACGACAACGCAGGACTAGGCAATGCACGGCAAGGCAAGGAAAGGGTAACGCAAGGCAAGGCACGGTCAGGCGAGGCAACGCTAATGCACGAAAAAGCACGGCTAGGCAATGCACGGCAAGGCAAGGAAAGGGTAACGCAAGGCAAGGCACGGTCAGGCGAGGCAAGGCTAATGCACGACAACGCAAGGCTAGGCAATGCACGGCAAGGCAAGGAAAGGGTAACGCAAGGCAATGCACGGTCAGGCGAGGCAAGGCTAATGCACGACAACGCAAGGCTAGGCAGTGCTCGGCAAGGCAAGGAAAGAGTAACGGAAGGAAAGAAAGGCAAGGGAAAGCAAGGGAAGGCAAGGGTAACGGAAGGAACGGCACGGTAAGGGGAAACAAGGCTAAGGCAGGACAACGCAGGACTAGGCAATGCACGGCAAGGCAAAGAAAGGGTAACGCAAGGCAAGGCAAGGTCAGGCGAGGCAAGGCTAATGCACGACAACGCAAGGCTAGGCAATGCACGGCTAGGCAAGGAAAGAGTAACGGAAGGAGAGGAAGGCAAGGCAAAGCAAGGCAAGGCAAGTGTAACAAAAGGCAAGGCACGGCAAGGGGAAACAAGGGTAAGGCACGGCAACGCACGGCTAGGCAATGCACGGCCAAGCAAGGAAAGGGTAACGCAAGGCAAGGCACGGTGAGGAAAGGCAAGGCTAATGCACGACAATGCAGGGCTAGGCAATGCACGGCAAGGCAAGGAAAGCATAACGCAAGGCAAGGCACGGTCAGGCGAGGCAAGGCTAATGCACGACAACGCAAGGCTAGGCAGTGCTCGGCAAGGCAAGGAAAGAGTAAGGGAAGGAAAGAAAGGCAAGGGAAAGCAAGGGAAGGCAAGGGTAACGGAAGGAACGGCACGGTAAGGGGAAACAAGGCTAAGGCACGACAACGCAGGACTAGGCAATGCACGGCAAGGCAAAGAAAGGGTAACGCAAGGCAAGGCACGGTCAGGCGAGGCAAGGCTAATGCACGACAACGCAAGGCTAGGCAATGCACGGCTAGACAAGGAAAGAGTAACGGAAGGAGAGGAAGGCAAGGCAAAGCAAGGCAAGGCAAGTGTAACAAAAGGCAAGGCACGGCAAAGGGAAACAAGGGTAAGGCACGGCAACGCACGGCTAGGCAATGCACGGCCAAGCAAGGAAAGGGTAACGCAAGGCAAGGCACGGTCAGGCGAGCAAAGGCTAAGGCACGACAACGCAAGGCTAGGCAGTGCACGGCTAGGCAAGGAAAGAGTAACGGAAGGAAAGGAAGGCAAGGCAAAGAAAGGCAAGGCAAGTGTAACGGAAGGAACGGCACAGCAAGGGGAAACAAGGCTAAGGCACGACAACGCACGGCTAGGCAGTGCACGGCTAGGCAAGGAAAGAGTAACGGAAGGAAAGAAAGGCAAGGGAAAGCAAGGGAAGGCAAGGCTAACGGAAGGAACGGCACGGTACGGGGAAACAAGGCTAAGGCACGACAACGCAGGACTAGGCAATGCACGGCAAGGCAAAGAAAGGGTAACGCAAGGCAAGGCACGGTCAGGCGACGCAAGGCTAAGGCACGACAACGCAAGGCTAGGCAATGCACGGAAGGTAAGTAAAGAGTAACGGAAGGCAAGGAAGGCAAGGGAAAGCAAGGGTAGGCAAGGGCAACGGACGGAACGGCACGTTAAGGGGAAACAAGCCTAAGGCACGACAACGCAGGACTAGGCAATGCACGGCAAGGCAAGGAAAGGGTAACGCAAGGCAAGGCACGGTCAGGCGAGGCAACGCTAATGCACGAAAAAGCACGGCTAGGCAATGCACGGCAAGGCAAGGAAAGGGTAACGCAAGGCAAGGCACGGTCAGGCGAGGCAAGGCTAATGCACGACAACGCAAGGCTAGGCAATGCACGGCAAGGCAAGGAAAGAGTAACGCAAGGCAATGCACGGTCAGGCGAGGCAAGGCTAAGGCACGACAACGCAAGGCTAGGCAATGCACGGCTAGGCAAGGAAAGAGTAACGGAAGGAGAGGAAGGCAAGGCAAAGCAAGGCAAGGCAAGTGTAACAAAAGGCAAGGCACGGCAAGGGGAAACAAGGGTAAGGCACGGCAACGCACGGCTAGGCAATGCACGGCCAAGCAAGGAAAGGGTAACGCAAGGCAAGGCACGGTGAGGAAAGGCAAGGCTAATGCACGACAATGCAGGGCTAGGCAATGCACGGCAAGGCAAGGAAAGCATAACGCAAGGCAAGGCACGGTCAGGCGAGGCAAGGCTAATACACGACAACGCAAGGCTAGGCAGTGCTCGGCAAGGCAAGGAAAGAGTAACGGAAGGAAAGAAAGGCAAGGGAAAGCAAGGGAAGCAAGGGTAACGGAAGGAACGGCACGGTAAGGGGAAACAAGGCTAAGGCACGACAACGCAGGACTAGGCAATGCACGGCAAGGCAAGGAAAGGGTAACGCAAGGCAAGGCACGGTCAGGCGAGGCAAGGCTAAGGCAGGACAACGCAAGGCTAGGCAATGCACGGAAGGCAAGCAAAGAGTAACGGAAGGCAAGGAAGGCAAGGGAAGGCAAAGGTAAAGGAAGGAACGGCACGGTAAGCGGAAACAAGGCTAAGGCACGACAACGCACGGCTAGGCAGTGCACGGCTAGGCAAGGAAAGGGAAGGAAAGGAAGGCAAGGCAAAGTAAGGCAAGGCACGTGTAACGGAAGAAACGGCACAGCAAGGGGAAACAAGGCTAAGGCAAGACAACGCACGGCTACGTAATGCACGGCAAGGGAAGGAAAGGGTAACGCAAGGCAAGGCACGGTCAGGCGAGGCAAGGCTAATGCACGACAACGCAAGGCTAGGCAATGCACGGCTAGGCAAGGAAAGAGTAACGGAAGGAAAGGAAGGCAAAGCAATGCAAGGCAAGGCAAGTGTAACAAAAGGCACGGCACGGCAAGGGGAAACAAGGGTAAGGCACGACAACGCAAGGCTAGGCAGTGCACGGCAAGGGCAAGGAAAGGGTAACGCAAGGCAAGGTACGGTGAGGCAAGGGAAGGCTAATGCACGACAACGCAAGGCTAGGCAGTGCACAGCTAGGCAAGGAAAGAGTAACGGAAGGAAAGGAAGGCAAGGCAAAGAAAGGTAAGGCAAGTGTAACAGAAGGAACGGCACAGCAAGGGGAAACAAGGCTAAGGCACGACAACGCACGGCTAGGCAGGGCACGGCTAGGCAAGGAAAGAGTAACGGAAGGAAAGAAAGGCAAGGGAAAGCAAGGGAAGGCAAGGCTAACGGAAGGAACGGCACGGTACGGGGAAACAAGGCTAAGGCACGACAACGCAGGACTAGGCAATGCACGGCAAGGCAAAGAAAGGGTAACGCAAGGCAAGGCACGGTCAGGCGACGCAAGGCTAAGGCACGACAACGCAAGGCTAGGCAATGCACGGAAGGTAAGTAAAGAGTAACGGAAGGCAAGGAAGGCAAGGGAAAGCAAAGGTAGGCAAGGGCAACGGACGGAACGGCACGTTAAGGGGAAACAAGCCTAAGGCACGACAACGCAGGACTAGGCAATGCACGGCAAGGCAAGGAAAGGGTAACGCAAGGCAAGGCACGGTCAGGCGAGGCAACGCTAATGCACGAAAAAGCACGGCTAGGCAATGCACGGCAAGGCAAGGAAAGGGTAACGCAAGGCAAGGCACGGTCAGGCGAGGCAAGGCTAATGCACGACAACGCAAGGCTAGGCAATGCACGGCAAGGCAAGTAAAGAGTAACGCAAGGCAATGCACGGTCAGGCGAGGCAAGGCTAAGGCACGACAACGCAAGGCTAGGCAGTGCTCGGCAAGGAAAGGAAAGAGTAACGGAAGGAAAGAAAGGCAAGGGAAAGCAAGGGAAGGCAAGGGTAACGGAAGGAACGGCACGGTAAGGGGAAACAAGGCTAAGGCACGACAACGCAGGACTAGGCAATGCACGGCAAGGCAAAGAAAGCGTAACGCAAGGCAAGGCACGGTCAGGCGAGGCAAGGCTAATGCACGACAACGCAAGGCTAGGCAATGCACGGCTAGGCAAGGAAAGAGTAACGGAAGGAGAGGAAGGCAAGGCAAAGCAAGGCAAGGCAAGTGTAACAAAAGGCAAGGCACGGCAAGGGGAAACAAGGGTAAGGCACGGCAACGCACGGCTAGGCAATGCACGGCCAAGCAAGGAAAGGGTAACGCAAGGCAAGGCACGGTGAGGAAAGGCAAGGCTAATGCACGACAATGCAGGGCTAGGCAATGCACGGCAAGGTAAGGAAAGCATAACGCAAGGCAAGGCACGGTCAGGCGAGGCAAGGCTAATGCACGACAACGCAAGGCTAGGCAGTGCTCGGCAAGGCAAGGAAAGAGTAACGGAAGGAAAGAAAGGCAAGGGAAAGCAAGGGAAGGCAAGGGTAACGGAAGGAAGGGCACGGTAAGGGGAAACAAGGCTAAGGCACGACAACGCAGGATTAGGCTATGCACGGCAAGGCAAGGAAAGGGTAACGCAAGGCAAGGCACGGTCAGGCGAGGCAAGGCTAAGGCAGGACAACGCAAGGCTAGGCAATGCACGGAAGGCAAGCAAAGAGTAACGGAAGGCAAGGAAGGCAAGGGAAGGCAAAGGTAAAGGAAGGAACGGCACGGTAAGCGGAAACAAGGCTAAGGCACGACAACTCGGGACTAGGCAATGCAAGGAAAGGCAAGGAAAGGGTAACGCAAGGCAAGGCACGGTCAGGCGAGGCAAGGCTAATGCACGACAACGCAAGGCTAGGCAATGCACGGCTAGGCAAGGAAAGAGTAACGGAAGGAAAGGAAGGCAAGGCAAAGAAAGGCAAGGCAAGTGTAACGGAAGGAACTGCACAGCAAGGGGAAACAAGGCTAAGGCACGACAACGCACGGCTAGGCAGTGCACGGCTAGGCAAGGAAAGAGTAACGGAAGGAAAGAAAGGCAAGGGAAAGCAAGGGAAGGCAAGGCTAACGGAAGGAACGGCACGGTACGGGGAAACAAGGCTAAGGCACGACAACGCAGGACTAGGCAATGCACGGCAAGGCAAAGAAAGGGTAACGCAAGGCAAGGCACGGTCAGGCGACGCAAGGCTAAGGCACGACAACGCAAGGCTAGGCAATGCACGGAAGGTAAGTAAAGAGTAACGGAAGGCAAGGAAGGCAAGGGAAAGCAAGGGTAGGCAAGGGCAACGGACGGAACGGCACGTTAAGGGGAAACAAGCCTAAGGCACGACAACGCAGGACTAGGCAATGCACGGCAAGGCAAGGAAAGGGTAACGCAAGGCAAGGCACGGTCAGGCGAGGCAACGCTAATGCACGAAAAAGCACGGCTAGGCAATGCACGGCAAGGCAAGGAAAGGGTAACGCAAGGCAAGGCACGGTCAGGCGAGGCAAGGCTAATGCACGACAACGCAAGGCTAGGCAATGCACGGCAAGGCAAGGAAAGGGTAACGCAAGGCAATGCACGGTCAGGCGAGGCAAGGCTAATGCACGACAACGCAAGGCTAGGCAGTGCTCGGCAAGGCAAGGAAAGAGTAACGGAAGGAAAGAAAGGCAAGGGAAAGCAAGGGAAGGCAAGGGTAACGGAAGGAACGGCACGGTAAGGGGGAAACAAGGCTAAGGCAGGACAACGCAGGACTAGGCAATGCACGGCAAGGCAAAGAAAGGGTAACGCAAGGCAAGGCAAGGTCAGGCGAGGCAACGCTAATGCACGAAAAAGCACGGCTAGGCAATGCACGGCAAGGCAAGGAAAGGGGTAACGCAAGGCAAGGTACGGTGAGGCAAGGGAAGGCTAATGCACGACAACGCAAGGCTAGGCAGTGCACGGCTAGGCAAGGAAAGAGTAACGGAAGGAAAGGAAGGCAAGGCAAAGAAAGGCAAGGCAAGTGTAACGGAAGGAACGGCACAGCAAGGGGAAACAAGGCTAAGGCACGACAACGCACGGCTAGGCAGTGCACGGCTAGGCAAGGAAAGAGTAACGGAAGGAAAGAAAGGCAAGGGAAAGCAAGGGAAGGCAAGGCTAACGGAAGGAATGGCACGGTACGGGGAAACAAGGCTAAGGCACGACAACGCAGGACTAGGCAATGCACGGCAAGGCAAAGAAAGGGTAACGCAAGGCAAGGCACGGTCAGGCGACGCAAGGCTAAGGCACGACAACGCAAGGCTAGGCAATGCACGGAAGGTAAGTAAAGAGTAACGGAAGGCAAGGAAGGCAAGGGAAAGCAAGGGTAGGCAAGGGCAACGGACGGAACGGCACGTTAAGGGGAAACAAGCCTAAGGCACGACAACGCAGGACTAGGCAATGCACGGCAAGGCAAGGAAAGGGTAACGCAAGGCAAGGCACGGTCAGGCGAGGCAACGCTAATGCACGAAAAAGCACGGCTCGGCAATGCACGGCAAGGCAAGTAAAGGGTAACGCAAGGCAAGGCACGGTCAGGCGAGGCAAGGCTAATGCACGACAACGCAAGGCTAGGCAATGCACGGCTAGGCAAGGAAAGAGTAACGCAAGGCAAAGGTACGGTCAGGCGAGGCAAGGCTAATGCACGACAACGCAAGGCTAGGCAATGCACGGCTAGGCAAGGAAAGAGTAACGGAAGGAGAGGAAGGCAAGGCAAAGCAAGGCAAGGCAAGTGTAACAAAAGGCAAGGCACGGCAAGGGGAAACAAGGGTAAGGCACGGCAACGCACGGCTAGGCAATGCACGGCAAGGCAAGGAAAGGGTAACGCAAGGCAATGCACGGTCAGGCGAGGCAAGGCTAATGCACGACAACGCAAGGCTAGGCAGTGCTCGGCAAGGCAAGGAAAGAGTAACGGAAGG